>NW_020225341.1:0-26541 GCF_003070985.1 Temnothorax curvispinosus | reverse complement strand
TTTAATATTTAAAAAATAAAGAATTAAAAAAATCGGTTTCCAGAAAATCGGTAACGAAAAAATACACACTCTATAGCACATTCCAGAACATTCTACCCCTATTTCATATACTTGTAGTAAAATTTGGGTCCAATAATTTTCAAGTTATTAACGTTCAAACATACACCACCCGTAAGGATTTTATATATTAGTATAGATTAGTTTGCATATACAACTGTGACTCCATTTATTAAAATAAAGAAAATTTTCCTTTTTATTAGTATATTTTTTTCCTAGTGAATGCACATATATTAATAAAAAGGAAAATTTGCTTTATTTTGGTAAATAGAGTCACAGTTGTATGCAAACTAATATTTACTAAAATCCAGAACATTTTTTTCTCAGTGTAGTAAATAGTTGTGAACGCTTCAAGTATAATATCCTTCTTCAAATGTCAGAAGTAGAATCGCAAATGGCAACTGTTGACGAACAATCGGAAACTTACCTGGACATGGTGACGACGGTGGAAACTGCGTGGTACATGGTTGCCTGCTTTCCTCTTTATTAGTCGAGCATTCGCAAAACAGTATCTACGGTTATTCAAAGTCCCTTTCGTCTAACGTCTATGGTTCCCCTAATTGGGAAACTTACAAAGCACACGGAAGTAAAAGCATATATTAACTCGAACGTCTCGTCTTTGAGAATTGACTTTGACAACATCGTTTCTATATAGGTGTGCGAAAGTGCAGCAAGAAAAACTTTATTTGCTCTATGCCGTTTGTTTTCCGAGATGGCGGCGTTATCGTATTGCAAGTGAAATGTTTGACGAATTAATTGTTTGCGAAACACAAACACAAGCTTTCCTTGCAGAACTTTCGCATTTAATTCAATTAATACAGCGATATAGGATAAGAGTGCTACGGTGACTACATTCCTATTTTAACGTTTAACGTTCTAGAAATTTGCGAGAAAATTTCTAATTCCCTATTGAAATAACGGATGGAAAAGGCAACGTCGAATTAGAGTTATCTATCTACATCACGATGAAGCGATAACTAGTCTTTGAAGAGCATTCGTTATATTTTATTTGCTCATGCATACGTCACGTAGGATTCGCAAAAAACAGTTCTTTTTTAATATAAATATGTATGTACTATGTGAGAGCATAGAAGAAAAGTTATGATTTTTAGTGGTACATCTCTTTGAAGTAGAATTTCGAATTATATATCATTGCATGTTTTTATTTCCTTTCGATGGTGACGATGGTATTCGAATTTCAATTTGCGCATCCCACGAGTGCATCCAGCTGCGCTATTCTCTACTGAGCGTCGCGAAACAAAATTTAGCAAAGAGAAACACGGATGAAACAATCAATGTCGGATCAACTCGAAAAAGCAAAAGTGGATCCTCTTTCATTTCCGGGACTTGTATCGAAGAGTACATATAGAGAATAAAATATATATAATTCCCGGGGGTCGCCCGGGTGTAGAAAACCATCTTCGTCGCGTCGGAAACTTTGTCGGGGTTTTTCGCGGCATGCACGTGGTGGAAATTGGTATAAATGGAAAGGAAATAAGTAGCTCACTTGTCAGACAGCGGCGGTGTCGTGGGCGAACTGGTCTTTAGGCTCTTGAACGCTTTCAGCCATTTCAGCTTGGGGCTTCCGGTCGAACCGTTCGACATCTTCCGACTGGCCACTCCATCCGGTTGACCAGCTTCCCCGCCCCCGAAAAGTTCTTTCTGTAGGTGGCAATTCATAGAAAATATATATATTTTTATGTATAACACATTTTTAATAATTATTAATAATATATTTAATAATTACATTAATAATTACATTAATAATATGTAATATAATATATTTAATGCATGTATAATTATTCCGCGATTTTTCTTGTAGCAACTAACTTCTGGAAAAGTTTATTATTATTTTTGTGAAATGTATAATGCCTTTCTAATGTTGAGATATATTCTCTTTATTTTTAGAAATAAAATCTAAAAGTATCGAATAATTAAAGTTTTGAAAATAAAAGACTTAAAAGAGTTCGAAATGTGCAAATGTTAAAACTTATTTTATTTAATTTCGTTGAATTAGATCTTAACAAAATTTTACCTCAAGGCTTAATTATCGAAATAATTAAAATTGAAAATAAAATCACTATGAATAAGATATTACGTGAAAAAAATTTCCAGTAAGGAATTATGGACTTAATATCGATTAATCCATATGCAAAGGTGATTTAGGACGTTCTGTACGAACAGCCGTATTCATAGTCCTTCCTTGAGGAATAAGGATTTCATTGTTCCTTATTAATTATTCTACATTTCATTAACCTTCCTTGATCGATCAAGGAACCTTAAAATTTATGAAGTGTAGAATGAGGAACAAGGAATCCTTACTCAAGGAAGCTGACTACGAGTACGGCTATAAGTTTACGCTTCGTGAACAAGAGAAGAGTCCATTACCGTTGCACACAGAATCACCCTTAAACGACAATCACGACAATCACGCTTCTTTGCGTATCAATTCGCGTATCATTTATGCGTCCCCGTGAATGAGTAAGGAGCAAGCCCTACAGACACGTGACTTGAAATTGAGTTTAATCTATATCCACGTGGGGAGTATTATCCCAGCGACTCCTCTGCTGTTATCATATTATATTACATATGCCGTCTTGCGGATATTGATTGCGCACAAGATAGCAAGATTACGTGAGTTTAATTTACGCGCGAACCTGGCGATTTGATGAATGCATGCACGTTTCAATTCAAAATCCTGGGTATTTTCAATCTAAATAAGTGAAATTGATAGTCGCCAATAATTGCTGCATATAAATCTCAACGTAAACAACAATTACCCCTTCTTATCGACCCTAACCCTCTAAAAAATAATTTATAAACCATGTAAGAACGGTTCTTTCATAAGCTTTTAAACTGATTATACCGAGCTACGTTACTGCACTTTTGTACTTTATACAGGATATAGGGATAAAGTTTTCTCGTTGCGCGATTAGGAGTTTCATCTCTGTCGTAATACGCGCTTAGCAACACACGCTAGCCTGATGAAAATGCGTCAATACACCGCTCTGGTTGAAATGTTTCCATGGATCTATCACCACGATTCGATCGTTTTCAACTGCGGGAATGTTTTCATTGACAATACGTGCATGTCAACTTTCATTGATCCCGCGTGGTCATTGAGAACATACTCGGCCATTGTTCACCGCCGCAACATTAGCCTCTTTGTGCTCGACTTCACAATGAATAACTCCTTATCCGTCTAATAACATAACGTCCCCGTGTTCGTATAATCGTTATATAAACTTGATTAATACATTAATATACATTTTTCAAGTCTTTTTATTTTATGTTACTGTTAAACGGTAAAATCACGGTAGATTTAATTTAGAGTGTAACGAAAATCAATAAGTAACAATATTGTATCGACATTGGAATAGTATCACCAGATAGCCAAATGCTGATATTCTTAATAACAATAATAGATATCAAGAGCACTGTTAGGCACTTTTCCAACCAGGGCGGCCTATTCGTCGAGCGAGTCCACTGAATCATGCGGCATCCCTGGCCTCGCGATCTAGCGTGCTAGGAACAATAATTCACCAGAAGAAAAAAAAATACTAACGACTCGCGTGCGTAACGTAGTCCACCCCATCGTTCGGGCTGGACGCGATCACGATTCGATATTACACGACGAGGAGCGGTAAAACGGCAGCGCGCGGCCAGACAGCAACGATCCTGCTCGCCTGACCTGGATAGACGGACTCTCTCGACGAGGCCAGAAATGGATTTTCAGACGCTCGTGCTCGCCGATGACCCAGTTGCGAAGGCGCATGTCGCGCGATTGCGCGCGCGTCAGTATTTATCCGGCGTTTAGGCTAAAGCGCATCAGTGAATGACCAATTGCCAGTGAATGGCCACAGACGAGCCTCCCACTTGGGAAACTTTTGGAAAGTGAGCCGTCCGTATTTGTCAACGTTACACATGCATCAAGAAATCGCGCCTCCGAATTCGTTGGGCCGGGCAGACCGCGTCCGCGAACCCTGTAGTATGCGCGCGCGATCCTGCGCACGTCATTTTTTTCGTACGCCAAAATTATCTTACAAGCCACAATTAAAAACATCCTCTTTAGATTATATGCGCAACAATGTTTCCTCTTTTCGAAATAAATCAAGTTTTCTTCTTTGAATTACACCATCGTGTGCAATTGATCTATTTTGGGAACGCATTGACAAAATTGAATTTCCCGTGGGAAGATAAATCCAATTTTCCAACATTATAACGAACGTAGGTTTGCTCGTGATATTTATAACCGCATAAAGCATAAAGTAACGTAATTATTTTGCAAACGTGAGATTGCGTATCAGTTTACAATTATTACCGCATTAATTAGTTACTTGGGAGGTTGGTAATTAATACCGGCGACTTCGTTATCTTTAACAGTTCCTTTTTTCTATCAATTCTGGATGGTGCACGATTTCCATTTTAAGTTAATAACGTGCGAACAATTGAGCAGTTCTTCACTGGTGCATCCATCCCTGCACATAGATGAGGCTCGATGCCACGCGCGGTCGGACAAATTGGATGAAATGGGGGAGAACGTGGAGGATAGATGTCTGATCAATTTCAGGTCGAGAACATAGAGGCATTTAATATATATGACTATTTATTCTAGAATTTAACCTGAAATCTTGTTCCGCAACACATATTGTATTTCGCGCACGTTGCGCGTAGAATTGCTGTAAACTGCTCCGTAAGCAAGTTTTATAAAAAATTGTATTTGAATATGTATATCTTATTTTCCATATATAATCCGTGTTATTGCGATAAATGGCGTACAGCTTGCGGGATCGCGTTTCGAGATGCGCAAGTCGGATGATAAATACGAGCACACGCTTTTTGCATCGGGATGAATAAAGTGATAGATGCGGCATGTCGGGATTAGAGACGAATAAAGTAATAAATGTCCGCGACGGACGTTGCGTAATATGGCGGTAACTAAAGGAGAACAAAGAACGTGCTTGCATACCTGTGCTTGCACCGCGGCTAGACGCAGTTGCGCCACACCGAGGTCGAGGCGCTTCAGAGAAATGTCTTCCTGCAGCTCGGCTACTTTCGTGTAAAGATTACTCTCGGCGCTCCTGCAATGGGAAGTGATAAAATAACTCTTATCCCCGTGTTTTTCTTCTTAAAAGATTAAAAAACTGACGTATTTCCATGCAAGCTACCACGCCGACCGAAAATATAGCTACCGGGTGAAAAATATAGCTATCAAGGTAACAAATATTCGAAAGTCGAGAAGAGCCATCTTGATTAACCTTTTCGCGTAGATAAACGATAATAAAAACATACTTAATGAAAAAAATATATTCATAATAATACGAATGATAATAAAATTTATGCATATCTTCTTCAAACATTTCACAAGTTTGTCACGTTATAATAAATTATAATTAACTTGACAGAAATGAAAAATTTCTAGCGTAAAATGTAAAACAAAAACCCAATTTAATAAAAGGGAAAATTCACAAAGATAAAATTAACTTTTTACATAAATTAACGTGTATAATTTTTCAATTAACACGTTCACTGCCATGGTAGGTCATTTCTAACCAGCGCTTTCTAACTAAAGCATCAATAACTAGACACAATATAAAATAAAATTTAATACACAATATTTTATCATTATATATTTATAATAATGAAAATTCTGTTGTGACGTACATCGTAAGTCACATAAAAATTACTGATTGGACAACGTGTTAAAAAAAAATTATCTTTGAACCAGGATTACCACCTTTTCTTTAACAGAAATCGGGACTTTTAATTGGGGGAAGAAGGGAATAAGTTTGATAAATAGAAACATTTACAAGTATGCATATAGTATATTTTATCTTTTCATTAGTATGGCCTTTTATTCTAATATTTATCCATTTTAGTGATATAGGAAAATACTCGCTCCACAAACGCGTTAGATGGTGGAATGCTCAAAGTACAGGATACAACAATTGATAAATCGTAGATTCTTTTCCTTTACACTTTTAAAGATATTTACCCACTTTTGATCAATACTGATATTTTCAGTGTTGATCAAAAGTGGGTAAATATCTTTAGTAATCCCTTACAGCAATTTAATACTGTAAGGTGTAAGTGATTATTTGAGTAGCAATTAATGATTTATTTTGAGTATTAAAAGCATTAAAAACATTGCTTTTAACACTCAAAATAAAGTAATCAATCACTAGCCCAAATAATCACTTACAATATAAAATTTCTGTAAGGGATATCGGTTTTACGTTAAAGCTTCTGCTTACATAGGAAAAACAAAGTCACAAAATGACTGTCAAAATAATTTAAAACTTCTGCTCTCTAAAAATCAAGACATTTAGCGTTCCGGCTGTCATCCCGCCGGGATGCGGGACAAATAATGAAAAATCGGGACAGTCTCGGTAAAATCGGGATGAGTGGTAATCCTGCTTTGGACAGACTAATACGTTGTTGTGTTCGTTACTCGCCGAGTTACGAGTAAATACGCGGTTACATAAAAAATAATTGTACGTACTTGCGTTGCATTCGCACGAGAGCGTCCAGAGCGTCTTGCAGACGACCTATTTCCAGGTTGAGACCGTCGTAGTCGCGTTTGAGATCCTCCATGAGCGGGAGCGTGCTGGTGCCCGTTGGTACCAGTTCGTCCCTGAGCGTGGGCATTTGACTGATTCTCTCCATTGGTATCTGCTCGGGTGGTGCCGGCGCGACGTACAGACGTCGCGGCGGCTTCCGCGGCGTCGCGTTCACAGATAGGTTTCGCGCCAAGGTCTTAAATAACGTTACATATTCGCCTCTTTAAATTATTTGACATTACGTTTCATAACTGGGGCGAACACGAAAATGAAATAGAGTGAGACAGGATTGGGTAAAATATATATTCGCGAGGGAAATAACTGAATATTCGACTCTTTTTACGCGACAGATACGCGTTTGCGTTTATTTGGAAAAACCGTATAAAAATGTTATCAAAAAAGACTAGACTGAAACAATTGCGCTGAATTTTTAACTTAATACGTGCACCCTCTTCGGTTGAAAGTGTATGTGCTACGTGTATAATGATTTCTAACTTTGTAAAAGGGGGAAATATGCGCACGCTGTTTTGAAAGCTGTTTACATGACTGAGTTTGAAGAATAAGCTGAACTAACAATGAATAATAAATCGAATCATGATTGACAATGACAACCGAGCTGCTGAAATATGATTGGAGTTACAACAATGATTGGAAAATATAGTCTGTCTCGCGAATTGCTCGCTTTTTTAACATGACAATATGAGGGCACATGTGTCCGATTGAAAAATTTTCACTAATTCGTCATTAGGAATTAAAATTAAGGTTTGTACTGTACATGTACATGAGAGATTATAAAAATTAAAAAAAAACCCGCGTTATGTAGAAAAACCGCGTAAAAAGAGAGTTGGGTGTAAATTGAAAATAGAATGATATAATGTGTGATATATATATATGCACATATAATGTAACATAGCACGTTTCGTAAATTTATGTGGGACATGTATTACCTCTAGCTTTAATATCTGTCTCTTTTCGTCACAAATCAAGGATCTCGAATTAAAACCGTCAACGCGAGGTAAAATTCCGAAAAAAAAAGTATTCGTCGTGTCACTGTCATCGTTCCGGCATTAATAATCTCTTGAAATGCGACGCAGACAGGGATCATGCATTTAAGCGAAACCGGTATTTCCGACGAGGGCCCGCGATCGACCGACGGGTTCAAGGAGGACAAATCAGTGAATGCCGGCGCGTTTGGTCAGCCGAACAAGTTAACTCACCGTACACATAGGTACACGGTAACGCGCAAACACACGTACACACGAGCGCGGCGTCCGGTGATCTCGAGCGGCCAATATATCCTGGACACGTGCCCCGCCGCACAGCGAATATGACCGGCCTTTAATCAGGCGGCCCTGTTTTCAGTCTCTCTTCACCGAATACCGACGATTGTAATCCGCCATCGGATACCTCACCATCCCGAAATTGGATATATGCCCCGGCACCGTCTATTTGCTCTTGCGTGATCAATATATCCGGAATACGTACAATCGCATCGTCGTCGAGCATCGTATATCTGCGCACGATCGATCGGTTCCGATTGACGTATCGAGCTGCGAGATTGACACGGTGGACGCGCTCGCCGTCGTCATGTCGCCGACTCGAGAGATTTGACCTCGCGGAAGAGGGATAAGTTAAAGACAATCGCATAGCTTTTTTTTCTGCAACCGCCGATTTGAACAGATACTGCTCTGACAAGAAGGAGGGACATGTTTCACACGTTATATCTTTCAACAAGATAGAAGTAGGGGTAAACAGTACAGTTGTTGGCCATTCTACAATGATTGGCCACATCTTAAAAAATTAAGGATTATAAAGAAATACTATTAAAATGTTTTTAATTATAAATACAAAAATATCAGAATTATTATTTTTTTATAATTAAAAACATTTTACTAGTATTTCTTTATAATCATTAATTTTTTAAAGATGTGGCCAATTATTGTAGAGTGGCTAACAACTATATACTGTTTACTACTTTTTGTTTTTATCGTAATGGAGCACCTGAGACATTTTGCAGCGAAACGAAAAAGAAGACAGAAAAGCATATGCGCTCGGATATGCGTTTTCCATATCTCGCGGGTTCAACAATTCTTTTCAGAAAGCGAACGTAGGGTACCTGTAGATCATTCGACGGTACAATCGCCTGCGCTTCCTTGGCCACGGCTTGATAACGTTTCGCCTGTTCGCCGGACCGTTCCCCGGCCGCGTCCGAGGTCCCGGCGACGCACTTGCAGGCCAGTCCGCAAAGTTCCTCGTAGACCTCCGCAATCTCGCCGAGCAGTCCCGGCAAACAATGGGACTGATAGCGCTCGGTAATAGCGTTGGTGGCGCGTAGCTGCAGAATATAGGCGTTGTGCGACTCAAAGTAAGCGCGCTTCAATTCCTGCTCGGCGCCGCCGCCGGCCTCGTTGGTTAACAACGCGGCGTATGCGCGCTTGTAATCCAATCTGGTACGCTGCAGCTTCTCCTCCGTCTTGCTAACTACCTGCTCGTAAGCGTCGCGATGGGCGAATACCTGAGAAACGCGGTATACACGTTATAGATTGGATAGGACGCGAGAGATCGGGTTAGACGGTGCGACCCGGAGAGACAGACGCTCCCTGATGGGATTGAAATGCCATTCGGAACGCGCAACGTTGAAATCGAATAATCGAATGGGTCGCTTGGGAAACTTTACCGTCTGCGTTCGGCAATTGCGGCGAACTTGTCTCTTCCCGTGACTCGATATCTAAGCAACGCGAACTTCGTCGAGAACCTGGTGCAATCGAAGCGTCTTTTGATAGTTTGAAATAGCAATTGTAATCGCGCAAGATGACAATACGGGTGTTAACACATTGTCACGGTAAAAGGAAATGCTTATACAGATAGATCGTAAGTGCATAACGAGTTGTGCCGCCAAATGAAATTACTTTGGAATATCACGGTATTCATCAATTTCACGGAATTTACTTACGAATGAATTTACAAATTTAGAAAAAAAAAATTGTACGTATGATGGGGATAGGCTCACCTTCCTAGATTGCAGCTTTCGGTGGAAGCTCGCCTCTAAGGTGGGCCTCGACAGTTGCTGCTGCAGCACCGCGGCCAGATCGAGGTGAGAAGCTGCGTCCGCCTCGACCTGCCGCAGCAAACTTTCCCAAACACGTCGCATACCGCCGACATCGACTCTCGAGTCGCCCGATCGACTGCGAAATTCATCGACCAGACGTCGCACGTTCGCCGAGTGGCTCTCCATCGCGGCGCCCAACTCCTGGGCGAACTCGGAGACTACACTCCCGTGGAACACACAAAAGAAAACATTAATCAGGGAGTTACGTGTTGATGGGTGGAGAACGGCGTCCCAAATAAATATGGCAAACCGTGAGACTTGGCTCCTCGAAGCGAAAATTTTGCGTTTGTGATAAATCAATAGTCAGTGTATTACGCAAAAATATTATGAAAATGTTAGAAAACATAAATTTTGGAAGAAACGGCATGTTTTTTATCGTGCATTTTGAGAAAGTTAAGGAAATTTAATCACAAAAATATATTTTGTACATTATTTGCATATATTTGTATATTGAGTATTATATGTATAGTAACTTTTATTAGAAATTCATAGTAACAAATTATCATTAAATATTATTGACATTGTTAAATTATATACAATTTTACATGACATCTATAGTATTAAACATGTATGTAAAACATCTATGTTTTTATCTAAATGATTCCAAATAGTTATTTTTTAAAGTCTTAAAATATAAGATATTTTACGAACAAATCCCGGTGACCGAAAAATAAACAATTTAAACTGAAATCGGAAATTCGAATTCCGATTCGAGTCTCGGTAACCGAAAGATCTGCCTTGGCAAGCTGCCAATGGAGCCTCGCAATTCACGACGGCAAATTCAACGCTTGCGAGTGCAACGACGCGGTTGCAGCCCTTTACCGTCTACGTCGATTCGATTTGCTCGTCAAAGGCGTCGTTGCAAGTCTTGACACATCCGAACCGACGCGACGCGACGTCCCGAGAGAAAGAGGCTTGGCGGTCAAAAGTAAAATTACGTCCTTTTGCGTCTTTCCACCCACGTCGGTGGAAAATCGGCTTCGGTAAACGTTATTTTGGACGTATCTGGAGTGGCATTTGGTCGTGGTGAATTCAATATTCTCGCCGTCTTATCCCATACCCCGCGCGGAGAACTTTGAAATATCCTTTTATGGGCGATCCGAATGACCTCTTCGTTGGTCGAGAAACGACGGGGAAGATCGTCAAAGAGCGTGTAGGATTCTCTCTCGCGTCGTTATCACTATCGTCATGATAGCGCCCCAGCCCTTTGTGGGATCTCTCTATGCTTCTTGGCGCGGGTTATTTCCTCGCTTCGATGAACCGCCTCTTTATCGGAATCTCGCGCGTTTCGAAAAGGCGAAATGTAATTTACTTTGGGGACCACGATCAGAATGGAGTAATAAGGAAAGTACTTTGATGCCAACTTTTTACTCAACTATACGTGAATATGTAATAAACACTTTTTCCTTAATCTATAGTCTATAGCAACAAGATGATGCGGTTTAGATATTGATATTATTTTAACATTATCATATTATAATAATTATTAGCATTTAATATATTCATATATTCATATATTCATAGTATGCTGATTATTATTTATTGGTAGCATAAATCGTGGTATTAACGGTTTGTTATTTAGCTAAAATATTGAAATGATTAACTTAGATATCCGAAAATATTTACATTCATATTTAAATATATTTGAAATTTGTGTGCTTTTGTTAATGGAGCCACATATAACATTACTAATTATCAAAAACTCTCGTAATAAGAAGAACGTTCTAAAAAAAATATCTTTTAGGGAAGATTGGGGTTAGAAGTCACACGAGTAAGTTGTCACAAAGCTTACATCTCACTTAATAGATTGGAGTGGAATATTTAGTTCCTTCTTTATAGTGTAGGTTGCTTCTATCGTGTTAGTCGGGTGTACGAAATAGCTCGTTTCAAAAACATCGCATGTAATATTTACGAGCACTTTTTAAAAATTGGAGGTCGTGAGTAAATTTTTTTTGCCTTTACTTTTATTGTTCCGTTGGTTTTTGGAATTACTAGTCGTAATTTCTTTTTGGTCATAAGATCTATTATAGTTTTAGATACTTTGTCCTGTATTTAGTTAACCGTCATTGCAACATAGTTTATAAATATAATCTTCTTTGTTCAAAATAACCGTTCAGGGTAAGTTGTCTCAAATGAGATAGGATTCAAAGTTTATGAGAATTATTATTCTTTTATTTACTCAAAGTTTATGAAAGTATTACAAAGTTTATGAGAATTATTAATCTTTCATTTACTCTAAGTTTATGAGAATTATATTACAAAATTTATGAAAATTATTAATTTTTCGTTTAATTCATGCTGCAATATATTATTAAGTTAAATTTACCAAAAACTGGCACTAACTTTAATAAAATATTAAAACAGGAACTATTTGTCATATGTTTCTTCTACATGAAAGATACATGGCAATCAATCCAGAGTCATGTGACAACCAATCCTGGGTATGGGATAAGTTGTCACATTTGCGCGGTTTTGTTTAGAATTAAATAACTTTTTTGTGTATAAATATATACAAGTCTAATATTTTTTTTCTTACACCTAAAGGATGTAGCTACATTACAAAGTAGTATACAATATTATAAAATATTGTTAACATTTTTTAAAAAATTAGTATTTGAAAAGTGTGACAACTAGCCTCGGTCTCCCCTACTTTAAAAAGTAATAATAAAGTAATTCATGATTTTATTGAATTTTATTTTTGTTTTTGTTATTTAAATGTCTTCGAGTATTTTTATATTTGGGTAATCTTTTCCATATATTTCATTCATACTTTATATTTGAATTATTTGAAATGCTCGTCACACGGTATAAATGCGTACTGACGCTCGCACAGGTATATCAAGAAATATTTTACGGCCATGAGAAAAGCACGTTGTCGTTACTTGCGATATATCTTCGTCCACGCGTTGTTATTATTTTGGTAAGAGAAGCACGTATCTGTCAAAGAATATATCTTTCTTTGACAGGTGTGCGTCAAATGTCAGGACTTGTATGCGCGTAGACCCCGACGAGAAACATTTTTCTTTATAGCGATGTTTATAGAAACTCATTATTCGCAGGGAGAATCTTATCACAAAATGCTTAAGATTCGTAAGATTTATTTAGTATTGAACACATTATTTTTTTATATTTTTGTTTCTTAATCGGAGTCAAACAAGTTCCAGTAGCAAATTGCACTTGTAAAATTATCGTGTATGAATAAATCTCGCTATAATTATCTTCGTTATCTGCATCGAATTATTAAGTTCAAAAGTAGTATCAAACTTATATATACTATTAAAAAAAATATAAAATTGCCCAAAACAATCCTCTTGCGGTTTACATTTCGCCTCGTTACGATAACTTGGTGTTCGAAAATACATTGGAGCTTTTACCGTCAACCCGCGGTCAATAAAAATATGTGAGCAGAAAAAGCATGTTTCGTGGGCAAATATAGGTACACGTTCGGCCTAACAGAAACGGAGCGAGAGAGATATGACGGTATAACACACAAAATGGTCGTTCAAATAATCGGCTTATCTATACCTCTGACGCGCTTGTGTATTAATACGATATCCAATGCCGCAATTTTCCCGGCGAAAGTTTGCGATAAATTCGTGAACGAACGGGGAACCCGGAAGATAGGAATCCATGCCAACCTTACTGCCGGCGCGCAGCGTGAGTTCGCGGCGGCGAATATCGTTTTTCTTCGTCAAACAACTCAAACAAACGAAGGGAAAACTCGACCGGGTGGCATTATTTCTCGAACTGGGCCAAGATAACCCGGGAATCCAATAAGGTGAGCTGAGCTCTACAGCCTCCGAACTCTCCCGCTCTGCCAGAGGGTTACCTACCGTCAGGTAATCCGACCCGTTTTTGTGAACATTTCTCGTTTAGCCGAGTGCTTTTGTCGTAGACGTCGTTATTAAAATGTCTTTCGTTCGACGAAGGAAAAATCGATATATTTGATATACCTATAGATTGTTTGTTTGGAATAAACAGGAATTCGTAAAAATAAAGCGAATAAATCAGTATACATATGCGTAGAGTTACGTAATAAACAGTTACATAACCAGTTATGTAAAAGTCAAATAATAGAATAAGAACGTGTAGGTTTCTATAACAAGTAATTAAGATATATATCATAATTAAGTATCTTTCTAGTAATTTACAAAAAATTTGTAAAACTGAAAAACGGCAACAGTTAATTTCAACGTAGTAAGATTGTTGAAGTACTCCATTTTTATTAAAAAGATTTTATAATCCTTCTCGTTTAAGAGCTTTTCGGTTAATATCAACTTTAATTTCACTTACATAACACAATCTCAACTCGTTATCAAGATGTTTCACGTTGAAACTTCAGGAACTGCGAGAAGACGGTGTATAAATAAATTATCGTAGAGGGAGGGTCGCATTGCATAATTTTCGAACAACGTCGCGCGCATCAAACGCATTACATATTAATAAACGAGCATAAGCCTGTTTATGCGGCTATGCAAATGTATATCCATGCGTCAAGTTGCGTCAAAACTTGCATCATGCGTGCCGTGACATATCCGAGAAACAAATCCGCTGGAATTATGATATAACGGGGGTTATAGCGATCCCCTTCATCAGTCGATACTGATTTAAGCGGCACGAACAAGGGAAGGACCTCACACGCGCGCAATATCGCCCCTCATTAAGACATTCGCATTAGCCTAAGTTGCTCCTGTTTCGGAAATTACCGTTTTGGGGGGGGGGAAAGCCGAGATCTCCCGTATAATACGCAATTTGTTCGCTAATCTCTCGCGTTAGCGGATTACATTAGCGCCCTGGAGATTGCTTAATCGTTTAATCATCGTTCACGAAAGCCTGACTGCTGAAGGAACTTCGCGTGACGCATGCATAATACGGGAATTCCAACGTTTTTAAACTAAACAGAGTGCTACGGTCAGAGATTGCGTATCGACGAATTTGGTTCGGAATTAAATATAATATTACGGTATTAAAAAACCAATAATATAACAATACTATCATAATATTAGCATTATTAGCACAATTCGAAAGATTTTTAAAAACTGTGATCATTGCATGACAATCTGTGTTTATCCTTAAAATTAATAGAATAATATTCCACTAAAATCTGACAATTATTTCAGATTTATCCTGTATAATTCCTGTATCTTGTCACACATAAAAAAATTGTAGGTACTCGCATATACATAAATCCATAGTTTGACGTTTTTATTTATTTCGAAATCAACGTATCGTATTGCGGTGTTACCTGATATTGCGACGTGTAATACTATTTGTCATTTATATTCGCATATACGATATATTAGTCTATAATTGATAATATTGTACAGTACGTTATGTAATATTGGTTTTCATCGGAATCAACCTGATGGAATAGTTACGTTATATACATATGCATAAATCGCACGAGATTATTGAGGGAACATCGTATCACGTAACACGTGAACGCACGTTTTGTCATAAATATTCATTCCAGTTCGAATTCTGCAGACAATTGGAAGTCCTCCCGCGAATCTGTTTCAACTCGTGATTAAGCTTATTATTTAACGTTTGTGTTCGTATTATGGTCGCAATATGAGGAAATTGAGCTCCGTATGAGCAACGTCGTTTTCCTCTAGCACGGTTTCGCGTTTGTCACTCTCTTCGCGACGACCAAAGTCGTCGTCGACTAAACTCCCGAAGCTATTTCCGCTTTGACCCTTTGTTTTCCCGCGCTCTCGATCTTTCCGGTATTATAGCTTGCGTCACGAAACGTAGCGCGTAACAAAATAATTTAGCGAACGAAGAAAACATTCTTCTGTCCGCGGAAATGAGATATTTTCTCTCCGCGGAGAGACTACCGAGCTCGTCGGAAAATATCCGTGTTGGCGCCACACCGTCCACGGCGCTCCACTTTCGTCAGCCCGGCAAAACGATTGCGCTCCAAATCGGGCGTGGAAAAAAAAGTTGCGTCGCACACATGCACACGGTGTACACCGGCGGCGGCGGCGGCGGTAGTGCTTTCTCGCCCGAGGAATTTCGGTTAATTGAAGTCACCGTAATAGCGGCCGCCCCATTATCGTCCACCGAGCCTATTTGCGGGTTTGGTGAGGCGTACCGCGCGACGAATAGCCTGCATGCAGAATTTGTACGATTCGTCGTCGAACTTCGTCGTTAGTCGACGATAGTTATCATTAAAAATTTTGTACGTGTTTTCTATTATATTTGATATCTGGTATATCTTATAAGAATGAAAAAATAATTTTGTTATTTAATGTTACAAAAAGTATTAATACCACAGTCATATTATACATATAAGATATATATAATACGTTTGCGCGCTCTACGTTTTCTTATATTAAAATATCATGAAATATAATTTTTTAAATTACTAAAATTTAAATTTTAAAATCTAAAATTTTTTAAATCAGAAATTTTTAAATTTAGAAATTCCATAATTACAAAATTTCCAAATTTCTTTCTTTCTAAGATTTAGAAATTTAAATATTAGAAATTTAAGAATTTAAAAAATTTTGTACTTTAAAATTTGATTTTTAAATTTAACTTTTAAAACTTAAAATTTCTAATTTCGTATTTTATATATTCTCTCTCTCTCTCTCTCTCTCTCTCTCTCTTGCATATATTATATATAGAATATCTTTTCTCTTAAAAAAGGAAATGTGGATGTTTAAAAGTAAAAGTATGTGATCTCTCAAAGAAGTATCTTAAAAAATACATTTCAAAAAGAAATAATCTAAATATTATTTTATTTACCTAGAAAAAGACAGTACAGAATATACCTTTATAATTATTCTGTCTGAGAAATCTTTTTTAATGAAATATAGTTCTTTGAGGATAAGAATCACCAAACCTGGGGGTTAGCTCCGGCGCAACCAGAAATCCCGATAGTTGAAGATTTCACCCACGTAAAAAAAAAAAAGATAAGAATCACAGCCTCGTCTGTATCGAATTTTCATTGTTCTTTATATAATACGTTGTGTATCAGTTGATATCAGTTGAAACAATTGCGTGCTTCAAAAATCGCTGACCGCGAGCTGCGATCATCGATTTGAGAGAGGATAAAAGAGTTAAGACTCGGCGCTCGTTAAAAATTTAAGGTAGAATAAGTACTACTTCAATTCTCGTGGTACCGTAGATCGACGCAAATATGGCGCAGGTGTGCGGCGGTATTGATATACGGAGTAATGCGAGTAATGCCGAGATCTGTATTCTCTCGACACATACGCGCCTTTCACTGTCATCGTCGTTCCGTAAACTCACCGACGTAAATCGAAGTTGTCGAAAGGGCCGGATTTAACAAAGAAGTACGATTTGGACAAGAAAAGTTGGATGTAGTTTGGAGAAAAATTTGAAGTCGCTCACATTTACCGTTCCATACGTCAGTATTGCGTCGACATAAGAATATCTCAGCACTTTCGCAACTATATCTCACGTTACAAGCATCGGAGCCACGATAAACATCGCTGGGGTATCATCCGCCACATTTGCATTTCTGCTCGCCCACGAGCGACCTTGCGTCGTTTTTTTTGCTCAAAGAGGACTTTTATCTCCGGTTACGGCGAGACTAACGACAGCAAAAATTGTGCTCGACTTCGCCGGCGAACGTCAATATCGGCGCGTAAAAAATTCAAAAATTGCAGCTGGTAACGCGCAATGATATAGGATAAAGCTGTACGAACGCCTTTATTGCCGTTACAATCACGCGATGAGTTTTCGAAAGTAAAATGGAAAAAAAAAAGATTGAAATCGGACGATTGCGACGGAGAAAATGGGAACGGTTTTAAAATGCCGTATGCGAATTTTATTTTACGTAATATAGAATTTCCCAAAGAAGTTGTCATCACTTTCACGTTTGATCGACGCATATTGAAAGGCATATTCGTAGAAATGTATTTACTCATATTCTCTTGAATTATTATGCATTTCAAAATCAGAATAAGACGGCTGATCCGAAGAAAATAGAAACAGATTCTCGGAAAGTTGCATGTGCTTGAATTCTATTTGATATGGGATTTACTTCGTAGAAATTGTTTCTTGTGCGTTTTGACCGATATATACATATATGTATATCCATGGATACTCATATAAACTCGATTTGACTTGAAAAAGATTGATCTTGATTGAAAATAATTAAATAACGATCTCGAAATTGAATGATTGAGAATAAAATGCAAAAGAGAAAAGACGATGTGTAATGGAATTCATAACGATTTTATTATATTTCGATTATATTTAAAAATTTATAAATGATAAACGATGAAGAAGCAAGTTTTTTATATATCTCTAATATCTTTTTATTTCAATTATATATCTTTATCATCATAAAGAGAGAGGAATACGAATCTTTTGTAAAACAAATTTTTGAAAAATCATTACTAAAGTTACTATATGTGTATATACGTATGTAAGTATATGTATGCGTGTAAACGTAAAGTTTCAACAATATATAAGAAGAAATTTTGCATCCCTCTACACAATCCTGAAAGAAATGAAGTTTGTTGGTCGATGTCAGAACTAAAGAAAGAGTATGCAACAATAATAAGCCTATCACTATAATAATTCGAGCTAATTTGTCAGTGGGTAGGAATGTGCGCGACAGATCGATATTGTTTAATGATTCAGCGTAAACTTTCTCGGTCGAGAGCGCGCACTGCGAGGGCGATGTGGCGCAGCGGGCGAGGGACGCGGGCAAAGGCTTTTAAATACCCAGTTACCTGGATGAAACCGTATCCAATAACAAAACGTTACGCGCTTAGCACGCGCTTCCATGGGAAAGGGGCGTTGATTATAAAAGAAAAAGGCGAGATGGGACGAGCGCGATAGAAATGGAGGAGCCCGCGTTATACAGCGAAACGGCGTTTAGTCTGCAGGGGTTGACCTGAATTCAGGTGGGGTGAATCAATATCCTGCCTGCCTGCCTGCCTGCCTGGCTCGCTGGCTGGCTGGCCGGCCGCGTGCTCTGTTCGTTTCGCAGTTACCATAGCAACCAGACTTCTTCCTTTATTAAAATATGACCCACGTCGTTTTCTGGATGTACCATTATGTCCGCGCGTACGCGGTTACACGACAATTAGGGAAAAGATGACCGGGATCTCATCTTTGAAAGCGCGGGATGTGGGATTCCGCTCGGTCAAACCGTATTATGACTAACCGGCCGGCGATCGACTCGTCCGATGGTGCAGGCCAAAGAGTAATAACCTTCGTGACTCCAAGGGTGCAACCTTGATACCCTGAGTCTCGCGGGTTCGACGAACCCGATCGCCCGGTGTCACGCGAGCTATAAACTTGCTCTAGAGCAACGCTCTATCACGTCTCTGTCAGTCCTCTTAAAATTTGCATGAACACTGAACTGACGATCGAAAATAGAAATCTGTTTGGGACTGTGAAAGACTGGATTTTCCCTGTTTGTGCATATTATTATAGTTATCTTCTTTATGTCTTCTTGTTTAGGCTCAATTAGGATGATTGTGACGTTGGATTCTATATATATACTAGAATGTCTGTCTGTATGTTTTCTATTAACTCCTAAACCCTTTGACCAGAGATCTAGACCAAATTTTGCATAGTTACTCTCTAAACCCCAGCGGAAAATGTAGGCTAACATGTGTGAAACCTGGACATTCCACTTCCTTTCCTTGATTTTATCTCCTTGACACTTTGTGACAATTTAAGTTTAGTTGTTATATAAGTATTATTATATAAGTAAAGCATTGCGTAATAATTAACAAAGGTTAGTTGATTTTATAAATCATTATATCTATATAGATATAAGAAGCCCGGGCAACGCCGTGTAGCTTAAGCTAGTATCTTATAATGATCGAGATATTCATTTGTACAGATGTTAAGATTCTTAATGACATGATTTGAAAAGACAAAAGGCAATTAAATACTATCATAAATAAAAGAATAAATTCAATGCAAATCTGGCAATTAATAAAATATTAATTAATTAATGAGTCACTTTGTCATACTTCGGAATCGTTAAAAACGATAATTATTGAGTATCTATACCTATCTACTAGACGTCTTGAAATTTATTCAAATTTTTGTCACGCATCTTGTTCAGCATACGAAGATGATTAATATACATTTCTACCAATGCAGATTAACTGTAATCTCGGTTTAACTTACTTTTTATCTTTTTCTAATTTTCAAAACTAGAAAAAAAATAAAAAATCAACTAAACCGAGATTAAAGTTAAATCTACATTGTTAGAAATGTCATGGACATTAGAGATTCCTTTTTTTATGTAAAAATGGATAATTAGCGATTATATTATTTGATAAATATCGCGTGGTCCGCTTTTACTAGTCTCACTAATACAATTATCCTTATTGATCTTATTTTTAATTGCTGTCGCCCCCGGAGATAGGTCACTATTTCGGGTAGAGATGCAGAGCCTTTAATTTTTAAACGGCCGGCTAAAAACAGAATTCGACAGCGGTCGCTATATTAGCGCGATGGCACCGGTCTTTGTTTACGCGGCGATTAATGTCATTTCATCGAAGCCGTCGTGCTTCCGTCCGCGGATTGCCAGACCAGGCGGCAACGATATTTGGCCGCGCCGATGAACCGAATAAACATCCAGGTCAGCACACGTGATAGCCTCGAGAGATCGTTTGATGAAAGAGAGCGAGAGAGAGAGAGAGAGAGATAGAAAAAGAGAGAGGTCGCTACACATACACGTACTCTAAAATTCGCTACGAGGCGAAGATCTATTTATACCGCGGTAACGAGCTCTTGTGTGCGGAGTTGCGCTTCTGCGAAACGGAGCTCGCGGAATTTCCTCGAGAACGCGCAATGTTCATCGGAGATATTCGAATTTGTACGGTCGAACGACGCGACGGGATAATACCAAATGACTCACTCTACCGTACATGTGTTTGGAAACGAGACGGCCGCATCTCGCGTCCAGATCAACAGAATAATATACTTTACATAGCCATTAGCGCACCAGAAGCCTGCCATTCATTCTTACGAGGCATCTTTATTATCATAATATCATTATCAAAACATCATGAATACCGTGAATTGGAGAAATGACCAAGATGGTGTGCGTGTGTATACTTGTTCATCTTTTATTTTCTTTTTTCAAATGCAAACACATAAATGATTTGCAGATGCACTTTTACTTGGAATTTTTTATTCCTTTGACTTTCGTCTTCAGTTCGTGTCTTGGTACTTGGAACCTTGCAAGTCTTTTATCACAGGATACATATTTATTGAGTATTATATAGGTCGACACAGTCTCTATACCATTCGATAAAGTATAACATTCTGTATTTTTGCTCGCGACTTACGCGCG
Organism: Temnothorax curvispinosus; assembly: GCF_003070985.1. NCBI lineage: Eukaryota > Metazoa > Arthropoda > Insecta > Hymenoptera > Formicidae > Temnothorax > Temnothorax curvispinosus. The sequence goes on along the minus strand of NW_020225341.1, from coordinate 5,513 downwards.
ATCACTGGTACATAAATCAGAGGAATAAGTCCCTCGGCGCGATTCGCCGGATTTCGACCGTATTTCCACACGGTTCAGCGATACTTGCCCCAATCTGATTTTATCGCGGTTTTATGCCCGAACAAGAGGGAGGGTTCCATAAGTTTCCATGACGAAGTGTCAGTTCGGGAGATCGGGGTCGATAGGTCAGGTGGGACAGCAAGTGACAAAGACCGATAGCCACGAGTTCAGTGGAGTAATAGGCTCGCCAACCCTACTTAGCCTCCGCTACTTCCAACTGCTAATTAATCTTGATCCCTTCATAGCCGTGGAACCACACCGATTGGAAGGAGGGGATAAAAAAGGTCAGCTATGACGAATTGTTTAGGTGACATATTCGCAGAAAGATGCAGGTAACGAGAACAAGTAACTTTAATTAATCCCGCGTCAGACCCAACTTGGGTGTATCTTGGGTTTCCTATATAGCGGTACATTAAGTAAAAGGTGTCCCCACATACAAACTTTATTTTCTCAACATTTTATATAGAGCACTTCATTGCTCTCGCTAATGACGGATTCCTTAACTAAACTAGAGACAAGAATTCTCATAATAAAATGTCGAGGATTTAATAGCTTTTATGTTGTGAGTGATTGAGAGTAAATTGCTTTTCGCCAACTATACAGAATACAAATTGATAACGAAACTTTATACTCTTTGTTCAATTTCTTCGAGAGGGACTTATAAATTAATAGGATTCTAATTTGGTTATTAAAAGTTATGACAAATCATTTCTCTCGACATTCTCGTTAAAGGTGAAATCGATTTCTAGTTTATCAAACTTTGAGTCACTATACTGATCATTATTGACTTTAAAAGTTACTTAACAATTTGTAGTATATTTAATGATGGGTAAGAAATATCTGTGCTGACTTTCAATACAATTCTCAGCACAAGTAAGTTAATATTGTTTAACAATCGAAATCATATATGTATATTATTTCTGTGTAATGAGAAAGACCATTATATCATCTCTCCGCGTATATAGTTTACCGATTTAACCTAAACCATCTTCGCTCGACGGCTATTAAACTTCTGCCAAGTCGAGACACGTAATACTCTATAACAGCTAACTCACGTAGAAGTTTGAAGCTGCCAACAAGAAGTTATACGATTTACGACTATATGGTTTCGTATATTAAATACATGGATAATCCGAATCGTTGCCATCGTTGGCCAACCGATTTTTCAGTTCACAAATTTCCTACCCATTATGCGCAACGATAACTTAGCTATGCGAATATTAGTCTCCTGGAAAGGGAATAAAGAATGCGGAAAGATACGCTCGGGGAAAATGTGAAAGAAGCGCAATTCTTTGTGCGTGCGTCGCGTCGTTCTCGGAAAATTAAGTTTGTATAAGACATATTTCTTTTCCGCTAAGCTGGAAGCTCGATAAAATACGCAGTTCCTTCCTTTACTTTACTCCACTAGTCTCCATGCACGTCTCGTTCGATAACGCATATATGATTTATTATTAAATATAAAAATGTGAAATGATATTTTGAACGAACAGAAAGCTTGTTGAGAAAAGTTTCGATCAAGATCTCGATTAGTATTTCAATCGATGAGTTTCTAAGTTCCGCTTTAAAAATGACAACACATATCGAGCTAGATGAATTTAGTTTCGCTAAACGTGATTTCGCTCGACCACGTGCGGAATCACGGAAACGCATATGCACTTACCCGTCTGGACGAGCTTGAGCGCGACGCCATTGTGCTGCTTGAGCGGCTCGTTGAGACTCGGCTGTGTGAGGTCCTTGAGGGGATGGTTGGCGGCTTCTTCGGAGCCGGTGGCACGATTATTTTGCATAGTCCTGGCCTGCTGCTCCTCGTTTCGTCGTCCTTCCTTCTTACCGGCGTCGCCGCCGTTGCCGTTACGCACGATCTGCTGCTGCCTCCGGCTTGCCGCCGTCTGACTAGTCTCTCGCTTTTTCTCCTTGCGCTTGCGGACGTCGTTCGTGACGACGATTCGCTGCTGCTGATGCGACTGCGATTGCTGCGATTGCTGCTGATAACGCTGCTGATTTATATCCTCGTAAACGACGTTTACCGCTGCGTCGTCGTTGACAGTCAATGGCAGGGACCGCCGAATCGGATTTTCATAGATACGCAGGAGCTCGTCCGCCGGATAGAAGACGTACATTCCCAGAAATCGTCGCTCGCGTAGCCGTGATTGCTACTGTTGCTGCCGTTGCTGTACCGTTGGCCGCGGTCGTAACCGCTCGCGTAGCCGACGCCGTCGCGGATTCCGCTGTTACACCCGTTGTTGCTGCCGTTGCTGCTGCTGCTGCTGCTGCCGCCGCACTTCTCGGATCCGCGCGAGCCAACATCGCTGTCCAGCGATACATCCTCGGTGATGCTGCGTGCGGGAACGGTATCGGCGCCGGCCAGGAGACGCATGATTTTCTTTCTTTCTGAGCGATTAATGCGTCGCCCCCGCGATGTACCGCCGGGTGTCGCGCGTGCGACGCGACGTCTACCGCGTTATCGCCGTCGTTGTTTTTTTTTCCGCCACGCCAACGCGCCCCGTCGATGCACTGCAAACGGCCAGGAATAATCGATTTTCGATCGCGTTTCTCCGACTGGTTGAGGGCAATCCTTTATTTCTCACGAACAGCACGGAATATAAAAAATAAATTGTCGCTAAACTTCTTTCTATTCATATTTCCTTATTCTTAAATTATTTATTTGTTGTTTCGGAGCAGTATATATAAGTTGCTGACTTAACATGAACAGAAATAAAATAAAAGTTCTTTCCGCGAGATTATTTTCGGTATAAAAAATGTACAACAATCAAGTATTTAAATATTTCGTTCTAAAAAATCAATCTGTTGATTTATTACGTATTGTTTATTTAGTCGTCGTGTAATAATGATAAAGATGTTTGTCAATTCCTTTTATTCTTTTTTATATTTTCATATTCTTTTCTCACTTTATTTTTTTATCGACTAAATCGATTATTCGGATTGGCCATTCTTACAGTATATTTTATTGGTGATTGTTCTTGACGAGCTGCGATAAGATTTAAGGGATTCGGACTATATCGTCGGTAGTATCCGAGGCTTCTTTGCCTGAAACAGAAGAATTTGTAATGATAAGAGATTAGTTCGATATCCATTTGCTTTTACGCGATTGCGTTTTTTACTTAATCGCAGCTTTATTTGCCTTATCAAATAAAATAACATTACAACTTCTCGAGATAAAGAAAAACTCAATTTCTTTTTTAATTTAAAATCATGTAACGTTATTAAGAAGTAATTACTTTATGCGTTTAATTTTACATTTTTAATGGTATAAAATATTCAAAAGTCATATGCAAAACATATTTTTAGAGTACACTTCTCTGAGAGAAATTTTACTAAAAAATGTGAAGGGAGAGTAGTTGCCTGTTGGCTTTTTTAAAATAAAATTTTCGAGCCTGCCGAAGCTTACCTATAATTCGGAAGAGATAAACAAACTTTTTCGTCATTTCGATGGGTAAAATGGAGTTTGAAAAAAAATTTTTTATCTCTTGTACGCGCGCGCTTATCCAGTTTGCCAATTTGTCGTTTGAATCCTTCAACCTGATCTCTCGTCGCTACAGCATCGGCAGCGAAGCCGGTAATCAACCAAACGTTCGCCGCGATTTTGCAGATTGCCAATTTTTTCATAAAGTTAGGTTAACTCAGATTTTTTACCACTCTTCCTTTATTATTATTACTTATTTTTGAAGTATGTACTGCTTCTGTTCAAATTGGAGTACAATTTTGAACATGATAAATAAACCGCCGGTATGATGTATGTACTAGCTTTTTCTGAACGCAGACGCACGTATAATTTGGGGAGGATAAACAAACTTTTTCATTGTTTTGACGAGCGGAAGTAGGTCTTGAAAATATTTAACGTTCGTCTCTCGTACTCCCCTTATATATATCCTTCTTTTTTTCCCCTCTATTCCATTTCAAAACATACCTCCGCTCCGATCTGAGCGCACACGTCCTACACGTCTGGCATACAAATCATACACGACAATTCGCAAGAACTGCGGCACGTATCCCGGAGCACGAAATTCTAAAAACGTCGGTAACGGAACAACTTCTGAAGGGTAATGCACCATATGCGACGCGCGTATGCACCTGTAGAATTTATATCTCGTGCATTTGTACGCGCGAACTGAAATGGATGGTTTAGGCCCAGTTTCACAAGTGTCGGTTAACTTTTAACCTTAGATTAACTCACTCTCCGTCTCCTTCTAACATCCCCCTTAGAAAGAGATGAAGAGTGAGTTAATCTAAGGTTAAAAGTTAACCGACACTTATGAAACTGGACCTTAGGAGCCATGAAGATACTTCGATGAATTCTTTCCCGCCCCGCTCTGGGACGACGGTGTCGCCGTATCCTCGCCGGTCTACGTATTATTAGTACATATTGCACGTTTCACGGATTATCGCGTGTTATATAAATATCCCACGCGGGAGTTTGCGTGCACTTTTCGATGTGGGAATCGGCGCACGTGCCCCGCGAAAGAAACATATCAATCAATCGTGACAACACTCGGAAATCCACCCCGGCCGATAGTCACGTACCGGGGGATAACTCGGTTAGATTCGTGAAAATATATACGTAGTACGTTTAGCATGTTATACCAATAAACGCATTAAAGTGCGCGTGCCACACGTCCGTGGTCACATTCGCGAGATATGTATAATTTTGTGGGGCTATAGATTACTATTATTTCTCTTTTCTCCATTTCAGTTTGATTATATATAATCAAATTATTCATGAATGCGTATATATATTTTACATATACACATACATACACATAAACATATATGTCATTATATATAAATTGTTATTAAGGGAATTAAACAAATTGTTTAAAAGGATTTTATTAAATGAATCAAATTCGCATTGATAACAATCTATCAACAATGTGTTAAGAACGACGTGTATGTATTAATTTTAATGATTAAATATATATAACGTGTTAAATTTTAAGAATATATATGTTGAACTTTCTCGAATTTCAAATGAATGCTTTTAGGCAATTAGTGGTTAAAAAAAAGGAATTCCATGGCATTAGCTTTAATGAAAAAATACAATGTGATACTTTGCCTTCAATTTGAAGTTATTTAATTTCACTTTATCGCAACGGGATTTTTATTTGGATGTTGATTTCGAGTATGTACAAAATTGAAAATTAAACGACCGTTAGAAAAAAATGTCCATCCCAATTTTTGTTAGAGAAAAATTGACTTTTACATCGAAAGTATGTGCGTGCGAGAAAACAGGACAGAACGTGTGCGTTTTTGATTCAAATTAAAATTTAGCCCTACAGCACGTGCTTTCATTTTTTTGAGCAAATATGCCCGAAGCTTGGTGTGTTTTAATTCAAGTATCGATTATCGATACGGATGAGGGAGGCAGATCGAATTTTGTGCATCTACCGGGGAACGAATGGAGAATATATGTGTGTACACACACACACACACACACA
>NW_020225340.1:0-4724 GCF_003070985.1 Temnothorax curvispinosus | reverse complement strand
GGGTTCATCTCGGATTCGTCAAACGTCACGTCGTAGATTAGTATCGTCGGCATACGAGCTCGAAAATCCGCGTTCGCAAAGCGGCTTAAGTTTATTTCCATCTATATCACTCTACATTGAATAATGTACAATAGAACAAGTATGCCGATTCTCTCTCTCTCTCTCTCTCTCTCTCTCTCTCTCTCGCTCTCTCGCTCTCCCTCTCTCTATTTCTACGCATATTATTGAATTTGCTAATGAGATCTCTCGTAGTCACGCTGCCAGCGATTTGACCCCGCGGTCGTGATCGTATTAACGGTATTGTCGATCTAATAATGTTGCCCGAAATCGTGATGTCATTCCCGACATCGATAGAACAGCGCTATTCTTTCGTTCGCACGGGTCTATCTATGCAGGAGAATTCCATTTCATAGAGATATCCAATTTAAGTTGTGGAACAACCAAATTGGTGGTTGCACCGTGGATCGAAGTAGAGAACGCCGCAGCCGTACAACGGCAATCAATTTCTGTGGCTCTCGACTATCTATCAGATCCGTAATATCACTTTCAACATAATCCGCATTTGCCTCGCTGAAATTACGCGCGCAATTTTTTGTATCGTCCGGATCGCGTTTTGTTACGCAATATCCGATTCTCCGCGAGCGTCTTGAAACAGTGGATTCTGTGTACAATAATCAATTACGCGTATAGCCGCGTGTTAACGCTTCATTACACACTCACGTCGCTGAATAGACGACCGACCGGCTTGAACCACGAAACTTACGTCACGTTACGAGCCGCGAGGGTTATATCGATCGCTCGAGAGGATGGCATTAAATCTTTGCCGGGCACCTGTTCCGATTAATGGATCGATTGGCTGAGTTAAGTGATACATTCGTCGACCCCGGTGACTCTCGGTGAGGGAGGAAAGACAGAGCTAGGAGAAGAATAGCGTATGTTTGATGGCGGCACGAAAGGAATCCGCGACAGTGAAAGTGTACATATATACGACTGCGTGAGTAACCGCGGCGGTTACCTTCCGGATATGATTGCCGGGTTACGCAACGTAGAGACGAATGTCACTCGGGTTTAACTCGCCGATTCGAAACGTACGGTCGTCGATCGGTAGCGACAGCGGCAGTCGCGAAGCTGCGCCGCTCCCCAAGAAACGGTCCCCGGGAGTCGCGGCGGACGAGGAAGTCGATCTGGCACGAACTAGATTAGAGAGACTTACGTGTCCGCGAGAAAACCAGACGCGGCAACTTTCCCGAATCGATCTTATAAAACCCGTAATAGCATAGCCGCGGATAATTAACGAAGAGGCGTCCGGTACGAATTGCGTCACCGTGCACCGAGAGATCTAATGAGTGTAATTGGCTAAATGGGAGAGTTTTGCAAAACGAACCGGTAATTCAGGACGCGACATTAATTGCCCTTTGAAATCATATTTAATGGTGAGATTAGCATCGAAGCGTTGAAGATTGAACGTAAAATGTTAATTATTATTGTGTATTAATTGCAATTATTTCACAATTAGAATGCAACAATATGATTTCATTCAATACTACTCTTTTTGCTTAAATATTACTAGAGAAATAATTATTCCAATTAACAATATAAAGATTAGTACAAAAAATCGAAGATAATAGCATAAATGGATAACTGCATTAATGATCATTATTTCCGCGGTTACTGTGATATAATTTTTTATGCTGCATACGAATTATGTTAAAATAAAAACGGTTTACAAGAACAAAAGAATTACTCATAATCGGTAGTAAAAGGAGACACTTTCCGTTGGTAGAGCAACGCTCGTTAACGGTCATGCACCCAAGCCCAATGGTTCTTGACGTTCGTATACAGCACAGCGGAGACCTTGACGCTTTTTATCCGGACTCGCTTAGCTCTCTCTTTCTCTCACCGCGCGTACGCGGCCACTCTGATCTTCTCTGACTTCTCTTTCCGGGACGCACAGGATTGTGGCATGCGATCGCAAGGATATATATACCATTAAGGGTGTCCGCGAACCGAACGTCACGTGGATTATATGGTTTCTGGGTATTCGCGCTGGCCGTGACCGGCCGGTTCCGCGTTCCGCGTTTTTTCCCCACAAAATAATAACGACACATTTCGGTGAGGTTGGGCGTAACGAGATCATGTCGCGCGACGTGATTGACATTTTAAGGAAGAACGATTAATCCTTTTCATGTGCGAATGCGTTCGCATATTTTAACTTGAGCATTTCTTCAGTTTTTTTTTTCGATCACTAGCGGTCCAGAAATGAGAACTGTTGTATCTATTCATGTGTGTGTACGTTGTAATTAATATAACATTTATCTGATATATGTAGACGTATATAAAATAATCTCTAGAGATAATCAAAGAATTTTGATTAGATTAGATAGACCAAATCATATTCTAATTGAAGATTAATACGCATGTAAAAAATGATAGCATTAGAGTAATTTGAAAAATTATAGGGATTGCCTTCGACACGATAATTTATAGAAGTGAAGTATTTGCGATCCTCGAATCAATCATTAAGGAGAAGCTGTAAACCCATAATTGCGTAGAATTCGAGTTCAATGAATTCAATCCGTGTACGTTATTTAGTTTCATTAAAACTCAATAGTGATAGACATGCGTTCTACAGTTCGCAAGAAGATTTCGAAGACGATAATCGATATTATCTTAACGGTATAATCAGGGGGATACGTGTTAACGATTTAGCGGCAGCACAAAGTTCACTGATCATCGGTCGAGTAATTTAGTACGATCACGTACACGCGGGACAAAAACGTCGTACAAAATGAAACGCGACAAAAAGTCGCATAAAACAGTGGTAAGGAAAGGGGGGGCCTTTTTGTCGAGGCCACGCTATTCTGAGATCTCCTCATGGCACGCGTTTGTCAGCGGACAAAGAGGATAATTCACGCGGAGCCCCGATCGCGGCGATTCTCGCTTCTCGAGAAGGTCAAGCACACGTCAATCATCAAAGTATTCGACCAAGACGACTACTTCAATACATACAATATGTTCCGCGGCTGTTGGGAAGCCGATTTAATGATTAATGCGAACGTTTCAATTCCGTCACACCGCGCGGATAGTGACAAATATCAAAGCGATTTAGTTGCCTGAGGCGTGTCAACTTACGCGTGAGGATGATTTATAGTCAAGTCTAGTATTGTATTAAAAACTTCTATCAGCTATTTCTTCTCCAGACATATTGATCTTTCGCATTGTAAACAATTGTAAAATTATATGTAAACCAGTCGCAATGGTCAAAATTATAAATTTTAATTTGTACTTGTATATATTATATAGCAACGATAATATAATAATAATATTCTTATAAATTCAATTATCAAATCAATTAACTCTGATATTATTAATTACTTTAGAAAAAAAATTAACAATATTTCTAATTTATTTTGGTAATCTTTACGCTGTTTTGTAAAAATAAAATAACATCAGAAGATGTTTCTATGTATCATTTGTAATTGTTCGTGAAGTTTAATTTCCCTTTCCAAAATTACATAACTAGCCTTAATAGACATTTAATTTATGTTCACGAAAGAGAAGGGACAGGCCCGGTGATGGTATGATGATGACAAATACTTGCCATCCACTTGATTGATTTTCTCGCGGTGGTCGACAGTCGCTTGACAGTCCGAGTTTGCCGGCGCGATATGCAATCAAAGCGTCGTGGTATTTAGCCAAACGTTGTGTGCGCACACAGTTCTGAACATTATATTGCGCGCTCCAATGTAATTAAGTTCTTTTCTTAAAGTAATGAACTAAAATTAAAGATTTTAGAGAAACTAAACTTCACAAAGAACACCTGCTCGTAAAATATTTTTTTAATAAATAAAAAGTATTTTAGAAAATAATTAACACTAAATTATTCTCTTAATTATTTTGGCACGAAAAACATTTTGGATTTTTCTCACAGTAATAAAAACGAATGTTACATACAACAAAGTTCTATATCAAGTACTATAACAAAACATTTTGCTTCTCACAACGAGAATAATAATAAATTACTATTTTACTTGACTAATGCGTAATGCATTAGAGTATATGATAAAATACAATCAATCACGTACCCAAATCTTCGTTAACTGCGACACTCTCGGCAACTTCTCATGCCTGTAACAGAAAAACATATCATGAAATGCCAGTTCGATCAAAAATTTAATAACACTCGTACATATAAAGATATGAAGTATAAAGTAAGTGAAATTTGTTTAGAAAGCATCTAATGAGCTTCTCGTCATAATTACAAGGAATACACGGTCACGGAAGGCGCCTGTGAATGTCGTGATTAATTCGCGTTCCCGTTATTATTTATTACGACGGCCGAGTCCTTGCGAGAACGACCCACGCAACGTGATAGAAAGAGCCACTTGGCTCTCGCGCAAGACAATGATTTCCAGTGAGGCGGTTGCCCAACCGTCGTCGTATTGCTGAGAAACCACGCTCCCGGCGACTCTCTCGGACATGAATAGAGTAAATATCGATTCGCGATAGAGATTAGACGAATGAAACAGAAGGAGAAAGACGGTTTATTACGGTGGGATAAAATCTCCTGCTTGTAAGTGCAACGGGAGATAGAACTGGATTGATAAAGAAGAGATTCGTGCATTACGCCATTGGATGAGTAATAAAAAGGGATTAAGTAAACTAAGATCGAAATCGTATCACCTATTGAATCATAAGTAAGTGATTTGAGAGCAATAGCGAAA
>NW_020225339.1:0-72269 GCF_003070985.1 Temnothorax curvispinosus | reverse complement strand
GGCCCCCCTATTACGTACGCGGCATCAATAATGAATGGGCGAGGCTGCAACGTCGCAAATCAGACAGAGCTTCTTATCACGGGCGTGCAGACTCGCGGTTTCATTATGGGCTTCACTGAAAAACTTTTCCCTACAAATTATTTCATAATTATGTGCAATTGCGATGTATGAACGATGTCACATTCTTCAGAAAGGATTAAACTCGCGAAATTACCAAATTGTCAAACGAATTGCCGTTTGTCTCGAACGTTGAGCATCGTTTGTAGACGCGCGTGCACCGAGAGACGAACGAAAAATGAATTTGTCCTCGATCGGGTTACCAGGACCGCCGAGGATGCAGTTAGACCGCAACTGAGGATTCACCTCGTGGGGAAAGGGAAATCCAATAGCGTCGGAATTGAATAACTTATCGACAGATGTCGTGGAGCGTGAAGGCACGTTCGGGAACAACTTCCTCCTCTCTCGAGGAACCGCCGCAGATCAGCCTAAAGATCGATAGGCTACATCCAGTCACTCTAGCAGCCAGTGCACGATTTTCATGTTAAAATCTCGACCTTCACCTCCATTTACGCGGTTCTTTTTCTTCTCTTTTTATATATTACATCGTCCTATTTTTCAAAATATTCTTCCTCTTCTTTAGATTCTTATCTAAACTCTCTCCTATAAATTGTCTTTATTTTCTCCAAAAACCTGTTTCTGACCAACTATTTCACCGGATGTATATATTTGATTGATAGATTAGATTATGTTACGTTGTTTTTATTTTATGTTTTTTTTTATCATATATTTATTTTGCAACAACGAGTTCAAACAGTGCGTCAATGTTTATAATGTACATGCACTTTATATAATCTTACTCATTGTGCCATATATACATATATATTATAAATATAAATTCTGTTACATAAATATATATATTAGACCATATTTTTTTAGACGGAATTATAATGATTTTATCTTCTCTCTGTTTGTCTATCTATTTATGCTTTTATTCATTTTATTTTTATACTATTTAAAATAGCTTTTCTGGAACAACATGAATAACACATAGTGTTGTAAGAGACACGAAGCCTTTTATATAAGAAAGAGAAAGAGAGAAAAAAGAAAAAAGAGAGAAAGAGAAGGAGGGAGAAGTATTCGTTTGCATACATAATTTTTTATCACTTAAAGCACTTTATTTTATGTCTGTATTGGAATAATACGGCATTAGATTAGTATAGATCCTAAATTGGTTAAAGAGAGAGAGAGAGAGAGAGAGAAAGGATATGTCGTTCAAGAAAGTCATAAAAATTTTAGTGAACGTACTACTGTCATATTGATATGTACAACCTCTTGTGCAAGAAGCATTCGAAGGATACCTATGAAGAATTGGAGAGGGTAAAAGCAGATCGTATTCACACAACAGTGCGCGAATGTATCGTAGTCGCTTTATTTCGTTGAGAGATCGAAGAGCTTGCTTAGTCTTATTTACCAATGAGATAGCACCAAATCTTCTTTCACAGTATTTCCAAAGCTCTTCGAAGCTAGAAAGTTGGCTGATCCTTCGATTACGTGCGAAGAGCAGCGATATTTGTTTGTCAGAAACAACTTCGTTTTTTCTTATCGTGAAGGATGGTGAAATCAATCGGTGCTGAGTTATTTCACGTACAAAGCGTTAAAAGGTGATGCATGTAAGTGACATGTTAGGCATTTTTGATCAGCTTTCGAGGAATTTCGAAAACAACGCTTTCCCGTTAAAATCTAACCCGGAATACGAGGCGAGGTGGTGGTGGAATATATGGGTCACAGAGAGGAAGTGCCTGCAGCGTATTACCTGCACATGAGCCCGCGCGATAACCCAGGGCATAGCATAGGCGGACCTTGGACCAGTAACCCATATAATGTGCGCACGCGGAAGCGACGCGAGTGTCCTTCATGTACACCGATAAGCAGCCTTGATCCCAGCTTTATTTTACTGGGGGAAATTTGGCGTTCCGTTCTCGCGCATGTCTCCCGTCCTAAATCTACGCACGTTCATTTTCTGAGATTCCCTGACGCACTCGATAGATATATTAAAACATTTCTCTCTCTCCGTGCCGGCATTGTTATCGAATCGGTTTTGGGATTATGGGAATCAACTCAATAGAGATGGAGAAAGTACTGTCGACAGGAATTCCACTGTGAAATAAAAATTATATACAAATGAAGAATTATATAAAGACAACAATAATACAAATAAGGAAAGAGCCATTTAGAGAAAATATAAACACAATTATAGATGCATGAATATTTGCGATATAATTGTATGAATATATGAGGGAAAACAATCAAAAGAGCGAATAACAAAGGCTTTGCTCCGTTCTTTGATCGCTTTTAATGATTTAGATAAAATACATCAGATATAATCCTTTTCTTTCTGATCGTCATTTTACATACGTCAAAGATTGATCAAGTTGTGTTCTTTATTTATTACTGTTTATCAAAATCTTAGTTTTTCATTTCTAACATATAAAATTATAGTATATTAAGAATACACATAACATTGTCATAAAGATAATTCATTAAAAAACTTAGAATAACATAGAAAAATAATTAGGACTTTTATCAAAAGTCCGTATTCTGAAGTTTAAACCATTTTGTTATTATATATTAAAGTTCAGTCTAGCTAGCGGATTAAACGCGGAAGATATTTTAAACATTCAGCGAGATTGAGAAAGCGTTTGAGCAAGCCCGTTTCTGTGGCGCTCATCAAATCCGGCGAATTCTTACCCGGAGGTAAGAATTCTCAGTGAGAGTTTTAATGGAGAGTGACCCGAGTTATGCAGAAGTTTAGAGTAATTGCGAACCGACGAACTAACAACGCGTAACCGGATGTAAATAAGGCACAGTCCGGGGAGTTACAATTCGAGTGAAAATCCTATTTAAAAAGAGAGGACAATTTGCACCATTACATATTTATACTATCAGCAAGATTGTACCGCAAGAAAAGGCGAGAAAGCTCGGCAGTATTTTATGACACACTTAATGATTCTTCTTAAAATAGATTAAACTCGCTATACTATATACTTTAGCGAGATATATTGTGGCAAGAATGAAGTTTAAAAAACGAAAATTATTTGAGTATTCGCATCTTACACGTGTCGTGTATACTTATCGACACATTATACGGCGGATTTTGTATTTCCGCTACCAGTATTTCATGGTATTTATGGACTTTCCGAGGACATTTATCTTTGTTGTTCCTTTCTTCGGATCATCGATCAGAATTTCTTTCTCTTCTTCGTTTCTGAAGAACACAAAAGTTCAGTAAATATACGAGATTTTCACCGCAATTCACCGCATGAGGCGTCGTGAAGCATGATAATTCGCACATTTATATCTTATATTTATGTCTTATAAGAGTATTATACAAGACTAAACTTACAGATTTAAGATCACCAATACGACGCCGCCGTCAGGCGTAGAAAACGCAATATTTTGAATTCCTTCGGTATTTTCCGATGTTGTGCCGATTCTCACGCTGTTAGGTGGGACATACCTATTTAAAAAAGAAATTAATTAATAGAAATATACCGATGAAACGCTGTAGATAGATATTAAACGTAATTATTTTACAATAGTTATCAAAGTTTTGTATCACTTCAGAGTTACAAGTATCAGTCAAACTACAAAGATATGTACAGACTTTGAAAAATGTCCAAGAACATAGAACATCGGTTGCTTGTAGAATTCGTCGGCAGTGCTGTTGACTAGTATTGGAGAATTAACATAATTTTCTATATAGGTAGGTCCACCATTCGTATTTAAAACAATGTTCCAGTCGATCCAAGAGGATACCCAATGCGACATACTCTCGATGATATTTGTTGCGTACATCTCGCCTTGTTTCCACGAGCCCAGAATTACCTTTGTGCCTTTTTGTTTCACAAAAATTATTAGATTTAGATCTGTTATACAGTTGAAAATGTATATCCGCAAACATATGTTAAATTAATTAATTCTTTTTTTACTTGAAGTTATAGAAAATGACTAAACGAGAAATTCTTATAAAGAACCATCATGAATAATAAAGAAAGATATATGTATTTTATATATATATACAATATATTTTAAATAAAAATATATAACGGCAATATATATATAAAATATAGAAAAATATAGAAATTTTTCAATTTACTGTCGTTGTTTAAACTAACATCAGCAGGGAATCTTTTGGAGCGATAAAAATTTAATGTAAAAATGAAAATATATACATATCTTCACCAACCTTCGAAAGCTGCAGCGCAAGCTTCTGTGTATATCAGTGATTTCTCTGGAAAAAGCTGTTTTATTTCATCCAAGACACTCGGGCCGATTAAAGTATCGTAATAAAAGTGGATCGCGATTCCAGAAATAATATCTCTTGCTTTCTTGTTTTGAAATACCGTTTTTGCCCAATCAGGAAGCGACAGCCTGTTATCATCCAATGAAAAGATCTTGATGTGCTCGAAACCCTTTTTCTTCAGAGTTGGCGCCAAGTGTTCGACAATCCAATCACGCTCTTCCTCGGCTGTCCACGCCATCGCATTGATACGAGATAGCGGAATATACTTGTGACTTTCTGGCTCATTCTGGCACATTGTACCCCAAAATTCTAAGCCGTTACGACGATAAGCCTCAAAATATCTGAAAAAAGAATAATTATTTTTATAAATAATTATTTTACTTTCAATTTACCGAGAAGTTCGAAACAATTGATCATCTTGGTGAATGTGATCATCTTGTGAATGAATAAGAAATTTTATTTAACCCTTTATTTAACCCCCCTATTTAACACTCTAAATGTTCAAAACTTACGTAAACTCTAAACATGGATAAATTTTATGCAGCGCATTTTTATTTGCTCATAAACAGCCGAAGAAATGATAGAAATTTAATGCTCTTTTTTAAATCTGTGTAGAAAAGTGTGTAGAAAGTATTGAGGAAGATATATAATTCTGTTAATAATTTTGTAATTAAATAAAATTGAAAAAAGTTATAATAAGAAAACAAAACACAAGTTTCTTCAAAATTCACTCTTTAAATCTGAATCAGTGAATTAGTACTGCTGAATCAGTGAATAGTCCCTGATTCAGATTTAGAAAGCACTTATCTCTAAAAAAAATCTAAAAAGTTTAAACATGGGTAAAATGTTTATAACTTAAACGAAATTTTCCTGTTTTTCTTGTCAAGAACGCTTAGGTGACAAAGCAACTAATTGTAAGTCATACTTTTCAATAGAGACTAATAAACTAATTTTAAACCCAGTGTATAGTGCTGTTAACTTCATGTTTTAAGAGCGTTAACGTTTGAAAAGTTTAGGTAAATTTTATCCATGTTTAGGATTTTAGGGGTAATAAAAATATTGTAATGATATCTTACTTCACGAAATAATCTGCCCACACTTGTCGATATTCCGGACGTAATTTAGAATTATTTGTCCAAGAGTTTTTAGTTTTCATCCAAAGACTGGCACTCCAGGGTAGAGATATTAATTTAATTTTCCCCTTGTTTAATTCTTGAGCTCGCTTTATTGTCGGTATCTATTAACAAGATATTTAATAAAATATGGCATTTAATGTACATACAATACATCAATTATATTGCAACTGCTACTTATATTATTCCAGTTTAGTCAACTCCAGAAACGCAAGTCTCTTCTCGTATATGTTTTTCAATATCCGAAAAGAGAGATTGCTTGTTTTATAAGATGAATAAACAATTAAGATATTAATCAATAAATGACTAAACCTTGTAAACATAATCCTCTGTCTGTAATTCGAAGTAGTGAAGCGAAGTGTCGTTCTCTACCATCGCGTAGGTGTAAGGTCTCGTTGAAAAATCCGAGCCACCCATTGGTGTTCTGATAAAATTGTAATTGATACTACGTGGGCCAAAGTAGCTTCTAGAATTTAGAAATTGAATGTAAAATTAACTTTCCACGGAAAGCATTGCAAATTTCTTAGATGTGTCAATTGTGTCAAATCACTGAATTAGCAAAACTCTTTTGAAATTTAACGATTTATGAATTATTATACCTCATTAAGTGGTCAGATGTCTCATGCGTTAGATCGTGAATATTTATAGCTGCTGAATCGGTCACAGCTCCACCAAATCCAAAAATTTCTTGATACACATCCGTTCGATTTATGGTGATCTTTCCCAGCGGAGATGATTTTACAGTTTCTTCTTCAAGAAATATTTGAATATCCATATTCGAAAATATGGTAGTAAATATTGCTCTTAATGTTTGTTTAGCAAAATGCTGTTTTGCACCTACTCGTACAATTTCCTTTAGTGATTCTGATGTTTTAAGGAAACAACTTCAGTACTTACAGTCAGTCTCCTCAACATTGTTATATATGCCGTTCGATACATTAAAAAATAGACCACTTTTGCTCGATGTTATCAGGACATATTCGGCAGGATTGCATGGCCTAATCGCGTCCGGAACTTCGTCGCAATATATCGCATTGCAGACGCAATAATATCCATCATCATCTCCATTTTCTTTTGATCGGCGTCTTTCGATACAGCTATTCGTTGGCGCAACTAAAAATTGTCCATCAAGAAGTATACTTGAGTAATTATTTCGCCATTACTGTCACATTAGGTACGCATTTCCACATTTCTTGATAGTTTATTCTTTTAATGGGCGAACATTTAACGAAAATTAAACTGATAGTTCTACGCTAATGTAAGTTTATTAATATATTCTAAAATCGTTAGATAAAACAGAAAATTTTAAAACAAAAAATCTGCTTTTTACATTTTTGTAAGAAGAACCTGAACACACTTTTGAAAGAAAAAGCTTTTTATAAAAGAAGATTTGAGAAGATATAGGGAACTATGAATAAAATATATACATATAAATTCTGCATAATTGCGATGATATGAGATATGACATGAATTATTATCTATTAATAATAATTATTTATGTGAATTATTTACTGATAAAAACGTAATATTGCACTAAGAATAAATTATTCCAAAAATCGGAACATATAATAGAAAATATGCATTAAAATGTAAATATAAAAAATATTGAGAAACACATAAAATGTTTAACAACTTTCAAATTATATAAAATAAAGATTGACTAGACTTGAATAATCATTTTAACTCTCGAAAAATAAATCTTATTGATATAAAATGATCGAAAAATTACTTCGCAACACAAATACATTATATTCAATTTAATTCTAATTCTGCAAGACGACTTTTCCATAATTTAATATTTCATAATTGTGCATTTTGAATTAATTATATTTTAGAATTTTATCGTATGTGTAAGTTTATTTTTTTAACAGACAATTACTATTATATAAACAGGGAAGATTAAAAAATAAAGTTTGCATATATTATGAAAGAAATAAGTTCTCATTATTATTATTAAAATACAAAATTTCTGATTATTATTAAAATAAATATGTTATTATGACAGATATAGATAATAATGTATAATTTTCATAACAAAATCTTTTTTCTACAAATATTTTTTCTTTTGATTGAATTGAACCATATTTCTCAAGTGTTTTCGAATTGATAAAATTTTATAATATAATATTTGTTGATTAAAAGAAGAATATTTTGAGAAAAGATAGAATTTTATATCTGTACGTTAAATGTAATATATATGACTTTACTCAATAATTACTACTTTATTAAGCATTATGGAAAAAAAATGGTTCAGGACTTTACTCAATTTTTGTTAAGAAATATCGTTATGTAATTAATGGGCGCTTTTTAAGTAACCTTTTACACACATATGTATATAAATGTTTACTTACTTGTCACTGCAACAGAAATTACGAAGATGATCGTGCGCCACATTGTGAGTAACTGACGCAGAGATGTCAGTGACTCTATCGCAAATTCCTCTATGCTCATGAAGAAAAAAGAATTATTAAGAACTTGTTTGCGTCTTATACGAAGCAGTAAGACTTAAGCAGTAAGCAAATCAGCCAATCACAGTCAAGAACTTAAGACATGTTATAAGCGGTAGCGAATCAATACCGTTGATTTCCTTACGGCTTAAGTTTTTCTATGTGTCTGAGCCTTTAGAAACGTGCAAGAAACATACGAATTTAACTGCTAAAAAAATATAAGATTTGTCCGGATTCGGAGTTTAGTCTCTTTCAAAATAATTTAATTCAAAATAATTTCTACCGCTAGAAACATTTCTTAATATCGTTTTTCGGAATGTTCATAAGTGTCCTTGTCAAATTTTGTTTAATTGTTTCAACATTATCAAATCGATACCTCTTAAAGAGTTTTTTGAATTTCGGGGATTACAAAAAGTGCTACCATTAATAAGCTACTAACAATAAGCTAAGTCCGGCGAATACGAAGATGGTAGTGACCTTCGTTGGCTCGTAAGTAAATAAATTGAGACAAGTGGAGACATAATCGAGCATTTGCTCAACGAGCTATAATGAAGCAGTCTAGGACACGTATTATGGAACTTTTCGGAGTGGATTTTGATCGGAATTATTTTGTTTTCTCTAGAATTCAATAGAAATCTTGGAAATAACTAAACAATTCCGATCGAAATCCCTTTCGAAAAGTAATATTTGTCCTGAAAAGTTTCATAAAATATGTTATGCATATGCTCATATGCTATTTTTATAAAATTAAACGTCTTATTTTTACCAATAAACTTTGAAACAGAATTTAGTACAAACGCACGTTGCTCGATACACATTGCTCTCAAACATCTCATGAAAATTTCCACGGAAGAAAACATGATTAATTTTATTGTCTCACTATAATAGACTGATGGTACGCAAAGACGCGTGAGTTTTAAAATATAATTGATCTGAACTAGTTCTACCTCATCATAACGCTATGATAACGCTTATAATAATTATATAATATGGTTTTGATATATTTTAATACATATACCCATGTGTCTGAATACTTTTTAAATAAATCTTGTACACAATGTAAATATTGCTAATTATACGCAAGTTTTAGAAACGCTGCAGTGGAAATTACACATGTGAATATTGTCAATTTTTCGATTATTACAATTGATTTTTTTAAGAGAAGCTTTATATGAGAAAATCTTGATTAACATTTCTTGACTATATGTAGAGAATTATAAAAGAATTTTTTTTTAAATTATTTATATCACTTTTGCTGCACCATATGTATCACTGATGTTAGTTTATTAAAATACTGAACTAACAATAAACACTTCTTTCCGATGAATGCGATTTATTTATCAATAATGTTATATTCAATAAGACAATAATCCCAAGTTCACATTTTTTTATAAGAAGAAAAATTTTATTTCTTTGTTTATTTTAATTATATATACAACTTTTGTATGTTACTGTAACTCCATCCCATGCGAATGTGTCTTGAAATAAACCGGATTTTGTGACATTGAAGTTTTTCTGCAAATGATAAACTTGATTTTTTTTTAATCTGTCTATTTTTAAGGTATAAACTATATATTTTTTTAAATACATATTTAAATGTAACAGATAACATAATAGATAGATAAATTTAGGGCTGTAAATGACGACAGATATGTTTTTAACATCTAATTACATTAATAATGGTGACATATATTAAAGGAACTGTAACAAAGACTTCTAGTTATATTATTGCCGATAACGGTGTTTTTTTTTTTATTAAACTATTATCCCTTAATAAAGTTTCACTGTATCACAGTTATTCTTTTCCATTTGCCGAGATAAATTGTGAAAATAAAATGTAATTCTCTTATGAAAACCCAATATGCATGACAATTAGGTATATACTAACTGCAATGTGTAAAGCATACTGTATGTTTACAAATCGTTTTCCATATAATTGTCTTAAAATTTTCACTCTATTATCACTATTATATTTCAATTTATTTTTTATTGTTGTCGCAACTTGTTTAAAATTATATTCTTATTTTCTAAATTTTGTGAAATATTTTCTAAATAAAATATATAAGAGAGTTGACAATGATTATTGGGCAATAATAATCTTGAAGGAAAGGGAAAAATAAAATCTGCATAAAGAATTTCTGTTTTTTGTACAAGACAAAATATCGAAAGATCTCGTTATTTATCCAAGAATGTAATTAATTAATTAATGAAAATGAGTAGAGAGCTCACCTGTTGAACGTGCCAACGAGAGACGGAACTGTGACGGGTGAGAACGATTAGCAGTATCTATAAGGTACACTACGTAAGCGCCACGTACAACTATGTTAAAATATTTAACGTTATATAAGTTGGTTATGACAAAGTATTGCTCCATTTGATACTCAATTTTGCCGCGACTGCACATTGTCTTAAGCGTGTGAAAATGATGATTCCGCGAATCTTTTGCGTAAATTAATAATATGAAGAGATTGATAGCATACTTGCCATACTTGAATATCTACGTCACTTATTTAGCTGCCGAATTGAAGAAAAAGAAGCTGCGCAGAGATACGTGTTTTTTTTTTTCGATTTTTTTACAAACACGCGTTTTTTCCTATCTTTGTTTTTTTTCACGCCCTACTAAACGAGTTAATAATTATTTTATGAATGTATAAAACTAGCCAGTTGATCGAGCATGTTGTAACGAGCGAACTAAATTTCATTAATTGACGCACGCTTATATTTGGCTCTCTCTCAACATTTAAATTGAATTTTTTTGTTAACGGGAAACAGAGCGTCCGCGCCTAGCGAGGCATGTCCTTTTTCTCCCATTCGTAAGGTAATCACTGGACCAGATATTCGTTAGTTTCGGACTGTGCCCAGAAGAGTTACTGCAGCCTTAATCGTATCTCACTATATTCCGTGTTATACTGCAACTCGCTCAAACCTTTCAGGTCCATTGTGATAAATACGTCGAAGTACTGTTTTATAAAAAGAAAACTTTATGAATAAATAGTACACGCGTTACTACAAAATTGCTAGATAAGTAAATGCTAGATACATTTTTTTTAATCTAAATAGGCAGTTTTTCAATGGGAATGGTAAAAATTCAATACAGCAAATGAAGAGCTAATATAGCTAGATATTTTTATTCTTCTACAATCAATTATTACACCAAAGTTGCCATGCATTTAAAAATAATATTATATTAAACGATTTGAAACATTTAAACTTGTTTTCTGGAAAATTTTGTTTTTTGAGTTATGTCATTGTTGCAGCAAATGACAGATATATAATTCCTTGGAGAAAAATAACGATGTCATTATTGACATAGATAAATTTGATTCAATTTTCTTTTTGAAAAAAAAAGAAACAAATAAATAACCGACGAAAACGATAATTTTTAATGTATCGTATTTTATGAATATTTTACGAAAACGTGTCAAGCGAAATATAAGAATCATGTACCATCTGAATGAAATGTATGAAAAATATGGCCAATCTTTCGCAAAGGATGTCGATAATGAAATATTGCGCAATTTAATCAATACAAATAAAAGAAATTTCGGCAAAAGAGCCAAGAAACTGAGCATATAATATAGCCGTATCCGACATTTACTGAAACTCAGATACAATTTGAAGTTTGATATTTGAATGCCGCGTGCGCTTACTGCGAGAAAAATAGAGTGGAACAAGTCTTTTTTGCCAACCCTTTTTTAAATCGATTGGTGACTATTGAGAAAAATATACGATATTCTGTGTGTATGTGTGTATGTATTGATATTGTTCAGTATCACTGTATACTGTTCAACGCAAGCGGTCTTGAAAAACGAATCTGGCCAGTCAATGCCAAAAATCAATTTGCACCCTCAAAGACGCTATTCTTATACGTACTAAAATTGTAATCTGAATCTTTGAACTGGCAATATGGTTAATTCAGATGAGTATTGTCAACAAATTTAAAACAACAGTGTAAGAGAAGTGCAGGTTTTGATCAAACGGAAGGCATTACCTTCTATCACGACAATACTATAGACTTTCACTCTTTCACAGTGTTTTCAATTAAAAAAAATAAATTCAGATATCTTGCATCTTTTATATTTCTTTACAGACATTGTTCTTGTTTTAATCGTTACAAACTAGCTGAGTAAAAAGAACTTTATATACTTCCGACATAAAATCTACGTGTTTTCATTTTTTAACGATAAACTATTTTCATTTTTCTATGATAGTGGCATGTGAATGTCGCTAGGATAAAATGTTATAGAAAACAAAGACGATTGCACAAGTGATTAAATACAACATATGAAAAAACTAATACATTTTCTGACAAAAAGTTAAGTACAGATAAGTAAAAAAAACTTAAACTTTTATATCCAAATATATGAGGACACATTATATTTAAACAAATTAATAGAAAAAATATTTTACCGAAGAATTATTAAAAATACTCTACATTCTGCAGCATATTTCTCAAGAATTATTTAAATTTTGTCATGATACTTTTAATATAAAATATGAAATAACTAAATTATTTCATGACACACACACACTTAATGATTCTTCTTAAAATAGATTAAACTCGCCATATATACTTCAGCAAGATATATTGTGACAATGAAGTTTAAAAAACTAAAATGATTGAAGTGTTAACATCTTACACGTGCCGTGTATACTTATCGACACATTATACGGCGGATTTTGTATTTTCGCTACATATCTACCAGTATTTCATGGTATTTATGGACTTTCCAAGGACATTTATCCTTGTTGTTCCTTTCTTCGGATCAATGATCAGAATTTCTTTCTCTTCTTCGTTTCTGAAGAACACAAAAGTTCAGTAAATATAGATTTTCATCGCAATTTATCGCATGAGGCATCGTGAAGCATGATAGTTCGCACATTTATATCTTATTTATGTCTTATCAGAGTATTATGCAAGAATATACTCACAGATTTAAAATCACTAATACGACGCCGCCGTCAGGCGTAGAAAACGCAATATTTTGAATTCCCTCAGTATTCTCCGATGTTGTACCGATTCTCACGCTGTTAGGTGGGACATACCTATTTAAAAAAGGAATTAATTAATAGAAATATACCGATAAAATGCTGTAGATAGATAAAAACGTAATTATTTTAGTTATCAAAGTTTTGTATCACTTTATTGCGTTACAAGTATCAGTCAAACTACAAAGATACGTTGTACAGACTTTGAAAAATGTCCAAGAGCATAGAACATCGGTTGCTTGTAGAATTCATCGGCAGTGCTGTTGACTAGTATCGGAGAATCAACGTTATTTCCGGCATAGTTAGGTCCACCATTCGTATTTAAAGCAATGTTCCAGTCGATCCAAGTGGACACCCAATGCGACATACTCTCAATGATATTTATTGCGTACAACTCACCTCGTTTCCACGAACCCAGCATTACGCTTTTGTCTTTTTCTGTAAATAATAATTATTTATTAAAGGTATACGTATGATAGACCATGACTCAGTTCGTGTTTGTTTCACAAAAATCACTAGATTTAGATCTGTTACAGTTGAATATGTAAATCCGCAAACATGTTAAATTAATTAATTCTTTTTCGTCTTGATGTTAATTATAGAACAATGACTAAACGAGAAATTCATATAAAGAACCATTATGAATAGTAAAGAAAGACACACGAATTTATGAAGAATATTTAACGGGAAAATATAGAAGATAAGGAAAGAAGTTTTTCAATTTACTAAATTTTATTGTCGTTTAAATTAACATTAGTAGAGAATCTTTCGAAGCGAAAAAAATTTAATATAAAAATGAAAATATACATATATCTTCACCAACCTTCGAAAGCTGCAGCGCAAGCTTCTGTGTACATCAGTAACTTCTCTGGAAAAAGCTGTTTTATTTCATCCAAGACACTTGGGCCGATTAAATCATCGAGATAAAAGTGGATCGCGGTTCCCGAAATAATATCTCTTGCTTTCTGGTCTTGAAATACCGTTTTTGTCCAATCAGGAAGCGACAGCCTGCTATCATCCAATATAAAGATCTTGATGTGCTCGAAACCGTTCTTCTTCAGAGTTGGCGCCAAGTGTTCTATAATCCAATCACGCTCTTCCTCTGCTGTCAACGCCATCCCATTAGTATGAGCAAACGGAATATACTTGTGATTTTCTGGTTCATTCTGGCATGTTGTACCCCAGAATTCTAAACCGTTACGACGATAAGCCTCAAAATATCTGAAAGAAGAATAATTATTTTTATAAATAATTATTTTACTTTAAATCTGCCGAGAAGTTCGAAACAATAGGTTTTGATCATCTTGGTGAATGTGATCATCTTGTGAATGAATAAGAAATTTTCCTTAACCCTAGCACCCTAAATGTTCAAAACTTACGTAAACTTTAAACATGGGTAAATTTTATGCAGCGCATTTTTATTTGCTCATAAACAGCCGAAAAAATGATCAAAATTTAATGCTTTTTTTTTAATTTGTGACAAATTATTGAGGAAGATAATTAACAAAACACATGTTTTTTCAAAATTCACTTCTCTCTAAAAAAAATTATAACTTTTTAGCGATAAGAGATAAAACAATGATTTCAACGAAATTTTAAAGAAAAAGGTTAATTTTTTTTTTTAATCTCAACCTTTATCAAAGATATTCTTAGCATTATCGTAGCATATTGTTATATTTCATTATCATTTTTCCGAATTTTTAATCTGACCTGAGTTGACCCGAATTGGATCGAGTCAACAAATCGAAAACGCTATATGTATAATAAAGTAATTTTAGATCTAGTGTAGTGCTGCTAAAACTTTTTATGTTGTAAGAGCGATAACGTCTGAAAAGTTGGTCTAGGTAAATTTTATCCAAATTTAGGGTTTCAGATTTTTAGGAGTAATAAAAATATTGTAATAATATCTTACTTCACGAAATAATCTGCCCACACTTGTCGATATTCCGGACGTAATTTACAATTATTCGTCCAAGAGTTTTTAGTTTTCATCCAAGGACTGGCGCTCCAGGGTAGAGTTAATAATTTAATTTTTCCATTGTTTAATTCTTGAGCTCGCTTTATTGTCGGTATCTATTAACAAGATATTTAATAAAATATGGCATTTAATGTACATACAATACATCAATTATATTGCAACTGCTACTTATATTATTCCAGTTTAGTCAACTCCAGAAACGCAAGTCTCTTCTCGTATATGTTTTTCAATATCCGAAAAGAGAGATTGCTTGTTTTATAAGATGAATAAACAATTAAGATATTAATCAATAAATGACTAAACCTTGTAAACATAATCCTCTGTCTGTAATTCGAAGTAGTGAAGCGAAGTGTCGTTCTCTACCATCGCGTAGGTGTAAGGTCTCGTTGAAAAATCCGAGCCACCCATTGGTGTTCTGATAAAATGGTAATTGATACCACGTGGGCCAAAGTAGCTTCTAGAATTTAGAAATTGAATGTAAAATTAACTTTCGACGGAAAGCATTGCATATTTCTTAGATGTGTCAATCGTGTCAATCACTGAATTAGCAAAACTTTTTTGGAATTTAACGATTTATGAATTATTATACCTCATTAAGTGGTCAGATGTCTCATGCGTTAGATCGTGAATATTTATAGCTACTGAATCGGTCACAGCTCCACCAAATCCAAGAATTGTTTGATATACATCCGTTCGATTTATAGTGATCTTTCCCAGCGGAGATGATTTTACAGTTTCTTCTTCAAGAAATATCCGAGTATCCATATTCGAAAATATGGTAGTAAATTTTGCTCTTAATGTTTGTTTAGCAAAATGCTGTTTTGCATCTATTTGTACAGTTTTTTTTTTTTTTTTTAATATTTGTGGGTTTTTTGAAGATACAACTTCAGTACTTACGGTCAGTCTCCTCAACATTTTCATATACGCCATTTGATACATTAAAAAATAGACCACTTTTGCTCGATGTTATCAGGACATATTCGGCAGGATTGAATGGCTTAATCGCGTTTGGAGCTTCGTCGCAATATACCGCATTGCAGACGCAATAATATCCATCATCATCTCCATTTTCTTTTGATCGGCGTCTTTCGATACAGCTATTCGTTGGCGCAACTAAAAATTGTTCATCAAAAAGTATACTTGATTAGTTACTTCGCCATTACTGTTACATTAGGTTGATTAGGCACGTATTTCCATATTTCTCTGCGAGAAAAGACAAAGTTTAACATCCGTATATTAATGTATTATTCCGTGTATTATACACTTCTTTGTGTGTGGTATAGTGTGTTCACGCATACTAGGCGCGCGACTCACTGACATGCGTAAAAAACGGTTCTGATTGGATTGACTTTACTCAATAATTACTGCTTTATTATAGGAAAAAAATGGTTCAGGACTTTTTGACTCAATTTTTGATAAGAAATAGCGTTATATATATAATTAATAGGCGCTTTTTAAGTAACCTTTTACACACATATGTATATAAATATTTACTTACTTGTCACTGCAACAGAAATTACGAAGATGATCGTGCGCCACATTGTGAGTAATTGACGCAGAGATGTCAGTTGTGACTCTATCGCAAATTTTCCCATGCTGAGTAGGAAAAAAGTATCATTAAGAACTTGTCTGCGTTTTGTACGATTTGTACAGTAGCGGAAAGAAGTTTCAGAAACATGTAAAAAATATACGAGTTTGGTTGCACAAAAATATAAGATTTATCATCAGTGAGAAAAATGTCCAGCAACTTTAATCGGAAAAAAGCGTTTAACTACTCTATCCAATCTATTTCAAACGGATATTCGATGAAGTAATACATGCCTTTTTATCCAATGAAATGTAATTTCCGATAATTATGTGAATGGAAAATGAGTCGCCGTTTATTTGGTCGTTCAAATTTCATCGGATTAATATCGGACATTAATTTCATCGGAAAAAAAAAACGAACTATTTTATCCGACAAAGTTTAACATCCCATGAAATTGAGTGACATTTGATGAAAAGTTATCCGATGATGTCAGTGAGCTGAATATTTTATCCGATATCATTTAGAGCGCACGCGTAGTACACGGCTCGATCTTCGTTTCCGCCGTCTTCCGGTATGCTTACCGTTTGCCTTGTGCTCGTGTCTGCTCGTGCCTGAGTGCCTCGTATGTGCCTCGCGCTCGCGTGCTTTTCGATTAGAATCGTTACAGCTGCGTATGTGCGTGTTGAGCCGGTGTGAAGTTGTGCAAGTGTGCAGTTTTATCTTATCCCGAATATGCATACGAGTAACACATAAGTATATGATATATGTTTCTCGTATGCATAGGCTAATGGCAGAAAACGAGACGTCTGTCATAGTCGTGGACGTAAAGTAAGGATGTTGTATGATAGCCTATAACATAACAACTTATACGTTTTTCTCTGCCTTGCCTTACATCCACGACTACAACAGACGTCTTGTTCATTGTTATCAGCCATATTCGGGATAAAATATAATTCTAATAAACTAAAACGTTAGAAAATATAATTGTATTTGAAATTACATAGAAATGCAGTTACAATACTCTTATTGGTGTTATACCTATATATATATTTTTTAATAGGAAGTTTTACATCACGTGACAAGCACTAATTGATAACATTATCTAACGTATGTTGATTTATTATGTTGTCTTATTTATAGAATTATTAACATTGTTAATAATTCGCGCGCAGATCAATTATTATAATGATAAAATGGATTAAACCCACGCGCATATGATGTATTTATTAAATTGCACGGAATTATAACGAAACTAGTAAAAAATATCGCATATTATTTTATTCAGCAAACACAGCTCAAAAAAGAGATAAAGCAAAATGTAAAATTTTTTAAATTCTTCAATTATTTGGTAAATGTTTCATCGAATCTTCTGCAGTATTTGTAATCTGCTGATTACCTTGTTTTGTATATACCTACAATAAAAATATTGATCACTTCACGTTCACATTTATTCACATACTGTTTCAATATTTTTTTACATCTATTTAAATAAACGAAATTAATATGCCAACTGAATTTTTGATCGACTTGGAACGGTTACATAGTTACTATTTATATCAGAAAATTGCAAAAATTTATACCATTATAATATTAACTGTATGCTAATATTGACAGCATAATGCCTGATAAGATCCGCTTATTATTTAGATATGTGAATTAAAAAGTATAATATGTGATCATATATTACTGCGATAAGTTTGCAGGACATTTGCGAATATCTGCGAATTCATAACACGTATCATGAATTCCGCGTTACATATATGCAGAAAAATTTGTAAGGCTTGTGAAAGTTAATAAAGATACACACACACACACATTATTTTTTAAAAGAGTCGTTGTGAGTTTTCGGTGCGCATATTCCCGAAATCATTTTATATGTGAACTTCAGCAAGTTGCTTGATTGAACGTTATGCTTTCACAGTTAAGCATGCTCGAGTGTAAGCTGATTTTCGAAATATGAGTCTATGAGCGGTATTCATAGTCGGATCTTATATCTAAGATCATCTTAAGTCTGGTCAAAAGCATGAGTCTTAAGACTTCACCCGGCCAATCAAATGACCGTATTAGCAACTTAAGACATTACTTAAGACGGTCTTGAAATAAGATCCGACTATGAATACCGCCCTATGAGCTTCATTGATTTATGGTTTAGTACGAGTATTGTTTTAATTGTTTATATGATTGCATACTCGATACTTCCTTTCGCTTATGAATTTTGATGTATTTGTTTATCGAGAACGTCGAGAAGAAGTAAGTTAAATTTTAGTATAATAATATTTATATAAGCGTGATGTGTATAGGAAAGAAAAACGCTAAACCAATTTTATATAAAATAATTACAAAATGTTAGTCACATATCATGAAACTATATATGTACGGATTTCACGAGTCTTTTTTTTCCTGTAAAAGTCCCATGCACAGCTTTAGAACGAGAGTTAAAACTTAAACGTCGGACAATTATTTAGCGAGAAACAGCTTTTAAAAAATTGTTTTTTAAGGATAAAATAACAAACATGTGCACACACACATATATACACTCAATACATATACAACTTGGAAAAAATGAATTTTTTAGGCGAAAGAGAAACTGCACAAAGTTGAGCGTGATGCATAAAAAATATTTCAAACTTCAACATAACAACTCTGGGAAAAATAAAGACGGAAATAACCCACTTTAGGGCCCACGATTTTAGATAATCAAATTATTTGGATATCCGTAACCCTGATTAACATTTTGGTTAGTCCTCTTAAGTGAAAATTATTTTTGCGTAACTGAATATCGACAGAACTAATTGGGAGAATTGACTATAGTATAACTTAAAAATCTTTGAAATAGATAGAATAGCTAATCAATTTTTAGTTACGCGTAATCGTTATACCTACGGTTATATTTTTCCCAGAACTAACGTTTAACCGAGCGACTGAGCAATTTTTTATAGAAATTTTTACTTCTGTTACTTCGGGTTAGCTATTGCTATACCTATTAACTGCTGACTGATGCAAATTTAATTTCTTTTGTAAGAATCTATTTAGAGAAAATATATTAATTTGACTAATTTCTTTACTTCCTTTTTTTTCGATTGTTCTCACATTTCTTGATAATAACACTTCTTGTAATTATAATAACGTTATTGCCACACAAATAATTCTCTATCATTGTTATTCAATTTTTTTATAAAGAGGTGAATTCACAGATTTTAGAAACCTAGAGTGGATGTGAAACAGATTAGAAATTGTCGAAACAAGAAGATTTACAAAGCATTAAAGAAATTGACAAGTTAGGAAAACGTTCAAATTCTTGATAATTTTGCTATCTTCCTTTCTAATCTTTGATGTTCAACTTATCTATTCTCTTTCTCAAACATATTAATTGACACTTCGCTATTTTTTCCCCTTTTTCAATTTTTATTCAGAAGTGTTCTTCAACCCACACGGAACTGTTCTTCAACCTTAGTGATAAACCTTTTCCTCAGAATATTCCTTCCTTCTTTTTCCCTTCGTATATAATTGATGAGATTTTCTCTGGATTCTTTTCTTAAACCAGTTTCCTTCATTCACCCCTTTTTTCTTAGATCTTTTATTACAGAGTTCAGTTTTGCAAACATCGATAACCTCCGAGTCATATTGTCCCAAATAGATCCTTCTTATAGTATTCCCATATATACTCCAATAGCCTCTCTTATCCTACCTGAGCTCTCATAACCGCATTTTATCACTTCGTTTCTCTTTCTTACGATCATATAAAACTTTCTTCTTTCTCTGCGTTTTTATGCATGTATACATTTTTCTATTATTTACAAATTTTAATATTATAATTTAAATGTTGTGTAGATTCTGTGAGGTGTAAATCAAATTTAAAATTAACATTAAAGCTTTTTTTAAAAATTTTTTACTAATAGTATCCGTAACATTTGCAAGTTTACATATACATACAAAATTATCAAATTTAAAATAAGAAAAATAAGAGCAAAACGCTAATGTTAAAGCGGAAAATGAAATGCAAAAAAATAACTTTAATACAAACATAAATACAAATTCCAACGTTTCGGTCTTAGACCTTTTTCAGTGTAACAATTAGAAATATATAGTTATAATAATTTTAAAACGAGTCGTCAACAACGCATATATAAAAGTGTGACAATGTAGTCATGTTCTATAAACCAGTGGTCTGCTGCGAGGTTGGTTAAAAAGATTAACTAATGGCATATCACAAAATTGACTTCTGCTTTTTAAATAAAAGAAAAAAAGATGAAAGGAATTGACTAACAAATTAGTAACTCGCAGGTGTTATATGATAATGTGTAATCCACTTACCGAACAATCAACTTCGCAACAATCACCAGTGTCTGAATTCGATACGAGACAATGCTTTCTGTCTAATTGTAAGATTGGCGCACCGACTGAAGGCTTAGCCTCTGTTACAAGGTAAATTAGGTACAAACTGATATCATGAAGCAACACGTGTATAGTGGAAAAAAAGCTAGTCAATAAATAAAAACAAACAGAATTTGAATGTTAATCCCGTCATATTCGACGTCAAATGTACGAAAGATAAGGAGGAATCGCAATTTATCGTTGAGCGTATTATTGCCAGAAAAACATTGCGTAATAACAGACAAACAATACTAGAGCAACAATGCAGGCAGAATACAATGTGTAAAATTCTCTCGCGTTTTATACGAATTATATTTTAATAGTATTTTTATTGGCGCAGTATTCAAGAAACAATTTAATGCAGTACATTACATACTTTAGTAAACATTTTACAATTTCGTCGGAGCTATTAAAATAATTAATTACATCAATCAAATCGTTTTATCAATTCTACATTTGAATAGAATCTGAATATGTCAATTATGTGGAAGCAGTCTTTCAACAATCGGTGAATAATTATTACAAAGATCTAATGTGTTCTCTTGTAGGTTAATGCCATTATTTTACCTTTTATATAGTATAAGATTGCTTAATATTTTAATTGTTATGTTATTTAATTGGCGATTAAAGAATATACATTGGAATATTATTTAACATATATTTTTCTAATTGAAATAGAAAACAGTTGCATTTTTTATTTCTCATGGCAGATTCGAGGACTCGTTAAAATTTTCCGCGATGCTGGATATTTTCCATAATCGACTTATTCATTCCGTAAATTAATCCATCGTAATCTTATTTGGAAACTTGAGCCTCCGATAATTATAAGGATGCAGCAGTATTCGTATCGAAATTCTCCTGTTATGGATCAGAGCTTCTCTTTCTTGCAGCCATAATCGGAATCCCTTTGTCCCCTTTCCCTTCTTCAACCACTCCCGTAAGACCAGTGAAGTATTAATGGCCGTAAAACACAATCGATTATCGCTGCAACCATTCGCCGCAACCAACTTTTTCTACCCTCTTAAGACCAATAAAATTGATAAATTACCTATCTACTTAATTTTCCTTAATTGCAACGTTGATATTTTACGTTATCGCCCTACTTTACGTTATCACTATATTTTACGCTGCTCACATATTTACGCTTTAGCTCACATTTAAATCGAAGTAATTTAATTTTCAATAACAAACATTATGGCACAAATGTATATGGCACTGATACCTTGAGCACAAACATTTTTTTTAACAATGCAGGCTTGCGTAAGAGATTAAATGATAAATTGCGATATGAATTTATAAACGCGAGAATTTGTAAATGCGTGCATCAAGGAGAATAATTAGTTCGATATTTTTAAGCGCCCGTAATAGCCGGGTATCCGTGGAAAAGCTCGCGTATAATTTGATGCATTATTGATGCGGGAGGATGGATCAATGGTATGAATGAGATCGATCACGACTAGAAAGAGCATTCGTTTCGTGTGCAGATAAAACGTATGGGCCACGAGCGGAAACAATTGCGTTAGTACATGATCCTTTTTTTCACAGTATATCTTATCGAATCTAAAAGATAATATTGTTCGAAAAAAAACCTTTGCTAAATTAATTTACCATTTTATAAAGTCGATTGAAATGCGGCAATGCATAGGGCCTTAATTTTCATAAATATTGTCGACAGGTGTCAATGTAACCCAAGATATATATTAAACTATCGAATATCGAAGGCCGGTATTCATAATCGGATCTTATTTCTAGACTGTATTTAAGTATAATATCTTAAGAAGTTAATACGGCTGTGATTGGTTTATGACATCTTAAGATTGTACTTAAGACGGTCTTAAATATAAGATCCGACTATAAATACCTGCCTAAGTCTCGCGAATGTAGACATAGTAGACATAGTTTGTTGATAATAACGTTGTTTATCAATGATTGCAACGATAGCTAGAAATAACAACATATATTAATGTAATTAATATTATTTTGATAGAATAAAAGTTCGCAGCGGCATATTTCTCTGTCTGCGCGAGGACCCTCGTTTTCATATCGTTTATTAAATTATACCGACGCGAAAACCTTCCACCGCGCCTTGAACAGCCGTCGTTAAAAGAGCGAGCGGAACGGACGGGCACAAAAAAGAAGGAGAAAAGGAAGAAGGACGCGCAGGCAGGAGCGTTCGCGCGGAAAATTTAATGCGAATTCAAAGTGAAGACGGTGGATCGCTTCTCGATGTCGCTCTTATCCATCTTCGGCGTGGCGCAAGTCGAGGCGAAAAGCGATCGATCAAAAATTGATGAAACCACGCTTCCCCGAGGCGAGAAACAGTAAATTCGACGTCCGTAAAGACGTGAGTCTGCGAGGCACCTCGATAATGGCGCCGGCAAGGACCGTCGAACGCGAATCGAAGGGGATAGGCTAACAATTTTCGCGTGAGCCATACGCGAGAGAGCTTTGCGAATGCATCTTTTATCTTGCTTCATCGAGGCGAACGATCGTGTTGCAGTTGCACTCGCAATAACAATGCACATTACATAATTAAGGATCCAAAATATTTCGTGATCCGAAACTTGCTTCTATCTTCGAAAGTTAATTATTCTTCATTTTCATTCACGTCCGGAACTTCGGTTTTCTCGTATCCGACGCGACGTCGAGCGGGGAAGAGCCTGTCGAAAAGTCGTGCAAAGTTTTCGTGAAAATTAACCGCGGTTCGTATTAAAGCACATCGAGCCTTAATTGGAAACCTTGGAATCAAAACTGATAAAATTCTCCTTTGATGCCGATGATATATAACCTAGCTCTCTCTTCCGGAGTAAATTAGATTGATTTAACTTCACTTGAATTTGGCGAAGAGTCTCTTAAGCAAATATATATTTTTAATCACTTTTAGGGCAATCTCTTGAAGTCTTCTTGATGCAAATACGAAGTTAGATCATAGAAAGTAAATTAGGAAGTTTAGGAACGAAACCAAGTTAGCAAAATGTGTTTTGAGATCGCAGTGTCATAAATTCGCGATAAAATGTAATACTAGCCGATTAATGTTAAATTAATCTTAAATACCATTTGGATGTATTTTCATGTGCAACAATACAAAATGGAAGACGTATTTTTGTATACGATTCATCGCAGTAACGAGGTGGATTAGCACGGTGGATTTCGCGTGATGAGTGGCCGCGCGACGACAGTCGCGAAACGTAATTCCTGTGTTGGTCGACCTCCGTAAACTCGGGATACTCTCGCGAAAATCCGCCGGTGATATGCGCGACATTATGAGTACGGCATTAGTACATTCGCAGGAATTAAGGAAGCTCCGGACTTTAAATTAGCAACACGTTTGTCCGTTCATTTATACGATAAAACTTTGTTACAATTACAGCAAATAATTATCATTTAAAAATTAATCTTATAATTATCTTATGATTATAGCATATTAATATGTTATAATCATATGTTTATAACAGTTAGGGCAATCTCTGAAAAACTTATAGATACCTATAGTTACAA
This sequence comes from Temnothorax curvispinosus, assembly GCF_003070985.1. Taxonomy (NCBI): domain Eukaryota; kingdom Metazoa; phylum Arthropoda; class Insecta; order Hymenoptera; family Formicidae; genus Temnothorax; species Temnothorax curvispinosus. The sequence goes on along the minus strand of NW_020225339.1, from coordinate 48,019 downwards.
ATTTATAAGAAGTAAATTAAAGCATAGCAATATTATAGAATAATATAATTTTGGTGTTATTTTGTGGTAAAACGTAAAACGTAAGAAGTATGCGTTTAATTTTACACATTAGACGCACGCAAATAAACTGTTTCACAATCGCAATAATCCATTTGCCATATCTGCATAATTTAGTTATCCACGTTTGTTAAAAAAAAAGCATTGCATTATCTATACAGTTCACACGAATTTCGTGGAAGAACAGAATGCGGACAGAATTCGCAGAAAGATGTCAGTTTATTCTCCATCGGTTTTTGGCATATTCCGCTACACTTTTGACATACTTTACTGTGCACTGTGTGCTATTTATTTATTTATTTTTTCTTACATTAGCAAACCATTCTTACTTTATTTGATCTACATTAGGAATCCTATTAATTAAATTATACTTTAGCGGATAAGGAGAGAAATAGGAGACAGTAAGTATATAAGAAGAGGAGAAGTAATAAGTTGCTCCGTTTTCTGTTCTTGGTATAATCGTGGAAAAAGACGCACTTTCATGTGCATGTACACATTTTTTTTCGGCAATAGCCCGTGTATCTTACGTTGATGACCGTTTTGTAATCGTCCTCAGTCGCATTACCTCGACGCGAGATTTTCACGAGATTTACAGCTTCCTGAATTTATCCCCATTCTCCGAGTGTCCCGCGGAGAACGTCTTTTTTATCATTTTACTCAGAAAAACCTTCCACATGTGATACTTGAAGCGCGCTCACTCGAATCCTCCCTTGTGTACGATCGGAGATATATGTCGGCCATCATTCACACCTTAAAAAGGCAGTTCAGAGGGTTATCGTCCACTACCTCTTTTGAATATTTATAAATAAACGAGTTCCCTTCTATTCTTCCTCCTCCCTTCCCTCCAGAACAATTTTCGTTCGACGAAATATCATTATTAACCGCGTCTCCCATATTATCACGTTATTATTGATCTTTTATAATTTTATAAATGTAAAAAAAAACTGTGAAATGTCGATGCCTTTTTTACTGTTCTCTATGTTTTTCTAAAAATAATAGCTAGTACGAGATGTTTTATTTCTTTTTCATAATTTTTTTAGAAATATAATTTTTTAAACAACTTAAACTAAGTGTTTGAAATTTTTAGAGTTCCTTGATCGTTTTAACATTGTCAAAATTGATCCGAATCTATGCGTGTCATGTAAGATTACCTACCGAAAATGTACCACGCAAGGACCGATAACATGCAGGTAAAAATTTAATGAGATTAATGTGTTACGTATATAGTTGTGTGTTTGGTTGTAATTCGATGAATTTATCGTGCTGCCCTACATTCCGTATCGAAACCGTCTCTAGATGTGACCGTGATATATGTTATATATCCATATATTGAGATCAAATTTCCCCGCGCGCGAGATATTTCCCGGTGGCGTTAATGAGATCCTTTGTCATTCTTATTGTCATCTCATGCTTCGTGAGGTGGACGTGTAATATAGGTATATGTATATATGTATATATATGTTCCCCCCGCGTACCCCGCGTACTTCGCGCATCGTGGGGGCTTCCGGTAGAGCCGCTCGGCATCTTTTTTTATCTCAATTTCGAAGATCACTCATCGCCCGCAGACAAAACGCTAGCGTGAGCTAACTTCCCTTATTGTTCGACCGCAGATCGAGTGCCACTACTGGCTCTAAGTAGACTCATCCGTTCATGATCAGCCGCGGTCGGCAGCAAGAAAATACGGCGTGTTTTGTTCGCGGCTTTATTCATCTTGTTTTTTTTTTCGTTTATATTACCTCTGATTATGCCAATTTGATTTCTGTTCTATTTTTCCTTCTCTTCTCTTTTTGCTTTTTCTCTCTTTTTCTAACCAGATTTCAATTTAATATGAAATTATAACTTTGTTATAACACACGAATAACAATGATGGGTAAAAAATATTTTTAAAATGTAATCCTGAGAATAATAGACTTTTCTTTGTTTTTATACAATACAATAACAAATTATAATTTTATTAATAGCAATGACAAAAATTGACTACAAATAAATCTTGTGCTTTTAAAAAGACTGTTTAAATAAACATATCGAACTTTAATGGAGTTTTAAAAATAGTCAATAATGGGCATGTACAATACAGATGATTAAATAAACGTGTTAAACTTTGCTGCAATGTAAATGGATACGATTAATTGGAAGACGAATATGATATCATTAGAATACGTAATATCGCTGCATTTTCTCTGCGCCACTTGCCTTCTACCACCGCGAGCCATAATTAAAACGAACATATGGTGCCGATAGCATGGTGATGTCTGACTTTTCCTACCATCGATACGTCGAGCAAGCAGATTCGATAATCGGCGAAGTTTTGATCCACCCTCGGAACTTTATTGCCTCCTCTTGCGGCCGACTATGTTTGTAATTAGAATCGTTCGAAACTACCCGAAACTGTCCAATGGCACGGCGGATGTTATCCAGACACATAGCGGCCACACAATAGATATTTAATCTCGGCCTTCCATCTCGGGCGACCGGATTGAAATGATCGATCGCTCGTGTCACTTTTCAGCGAGCGAGTTCAATCTGCAGTAACCTTTTAGGCTCCGCGACTTTTCCGCTATGCGCATCTTAATTCGATAAAAACGTAACGTACGATTACAGTGAAGTATCCCTGCTGGAAGTTTCCTCTACGGCGTGATGTATTGCTTCGTTTAACCAAATTGTCACTCTCTCTCTTTCTCGCTCTCTTTCTCGTAATATTGTTAGAACTTTCCGCGTGCTGAGAATAATACCAGTCAATATTGAATGCGTCACGCCAGTGCTTCGCTTCCACAATAAGCTGATCACTAAATTCGCACATAATAAAGAAGTAGTTCTAAAGAAGTACATTTTGCGATTAATAATTATAGCACGAACCACACATTACGTGAATTAAAGTTCGTTAAAATATATCGTAATCTTTAACAGATCAATTTATTACAAGCAACACGCCAGTGATTAATCGCGTTACTTACGTATATGGAGATACGGGGTAAATTATAATATTATTTATTTGCATAATGTAATTATATTAAATTAATAACAGTTGAGTTAATTAAATAGAGCGCGATGTATGATCGTGTTATCGTGAACAATTATATATTATAGTAATAATGTTGTTAAGCTAACATATACTTATGCGAAGAATCGAAGTTAACGTGATGTAGCAATTCCGAGGAAATTGATATACGCTTATACTATATTATTATTAGATATATGAACTTTAATTCCTTGATCCATTTTTATTATATAATTATATCAATTTCAATTTCTTAAGATAAGGCATGTACATGCTACCGCAAGAAAATCGCTATAGGAAAAAATTTAATAAACATCATCGTTCATTAGCTTGATAAAATATCTCCGACTACTATCGTATCGTAATCTTCAACGACTCCTCTAACCAGGGAGACTGAAAGAAGAATTTATATTATCAGTTATAGCAGACGCGAAAGAAACGAGATAAAAATCAAGATTTCCGCAGGATAAAAGAACGATGAAATTGGGTGCGACCAATCCCGCCAACAAATGTAATATAAATTTGCATCTTCAAGATCTAATTTGAAATCATGTATTTTCATTATCCACGATCCTTTATCATTATCGCTTAAACGACATCGGAGTAATTGACATTATCAGCTTGGCTTCATTTTCTTCAAGGAAAATTTTTACTCCCATAACTACAGTCAGAAACATCTCTCTGAGCAACCGCAATCAAATCAATCGAGTCTCCGCCTCTCGGTTCCCGACTTCATTATCATAATTATCACGTCTCTCGATCGAAGACGTCGCAGAGAAATCTTTTCGGTAGACGTCAATTCAATAGGAGGTCTGTGGCAAAGAGGGCAAAACAGGGATCGACCCGACAGTCTCACAGGACAGGCAAGCCGTCGACAGGACTAGCTAGAGCAGAGACGTGCACCGGCGCGGCGTGTTCCGGTCGCGGAGGCTGCGCGGAAAAATCGATAGTCGACGCTCACCGGCAGCAGCGGTGGCGGCGGCGTCGCCGTCGTCGCCGCCGCCGCCGCTGCCGCCGACGACGCCGACGTCGAGCGGCGCGATGGAGTCTGTCCGATGGCGCAGTCAACGTCGGGACCGGCACCCCAAAAGATCATCCCACGCGGTTAAACTCACATTCGCCAATCCACCCCTTTTCTGACTGGCCCCCTCTCGAGAGATGTCGCATCCTCGGCGTAAATAGTCCCGATCGACCGCACGAGCGTTTTTACGAGGCGCGTAAACTCGCGGGTGCATGCGGATGACGGACGGTGGATACGCATGCACGATTCACGGAGCGAAAGTGCGTGCGGTGCGGGGATGCGTTTGTGCATGCGTGCGTCCGTGCGTGCTTCGCCGGCACGTTGACACCACCTTCGTCCCGCCGCAATCTCGATACGACGGGATTCGCGAGGAAAGGTGACGTACCACCCCGTATGATTGTTATAGCCGGGTCGACAACCTCGAGCTCGCGGACGCTCCTCCTGCGGCGATGCCGCAACGTGCATCGCGATTATTAACTCCGGGACACGACGCCGCCGATGAGCTCCCGCAGTGAAACCAAAAAGCGGTTCCGTTGCGAGATGCGAGCGACGGGCGCCGCAAGGTGAAGAGATATAGAGATTTTAGTGCGTACTGCGGCACAAAGCGAGTGCGTATACGTGTGCTCGCGTGGATATTCCGCTACATTCGCGAATTTGGGACCTCGATCCTTTTATTCGCGCATTCTCTGTTGGAGTGCTCTTCGACCTTGAGTTGGTGAGAATATACGCGGAGCAAACGAGATTGCGTGGATTGTGCATTTGACAATCGTATTTCGCAAAGAGGGAGATTTATTTTTTTCTCCTTCGGGGATTCTGCGAATTTTTATTTACACGAACGCCTCTGAGCAAAGCGAAGAGCAGGCACGCTCCGCGAAGAGCTTACCAGACATCGACTGAATTATCGTTGCGCAGAAAATACAATTACGGTTTTGTTTGGATCTGATTTCTGAATTTCTCTCTCAAACGCGCACACGACGACGGTACATTTCGTTTCTCGCGAAAAAACTTTCGCATGAAATGATGGCACGTGGTCGTTATTACTGATCCTCTGCTCGAGTTTTTATACGTATCGAGTTCCCTCTGCCGAGTTGCAAGCTGCGGATCTCCGATACGACCCTGCGATACGCGCCTTTTCGAGGACATTGACCTCCGCTTCCGCGTCTGTCTGGCTAGTTTATCTGTTTTCCCTGGCACTCAAACGTCCTCGAATCATCGAATTTCGATAAAGCGCGTACCACGGATGCAAATGCGCAAAATATTTTTCGCGGAACATTCCGAAGGGAAATTTTACGAGGTATCTCGATATCAAGTCCGCCTCCCTGTCGATTCGTTCCTCTCGGGTGTACATTTATCGTCTGACATTTGCTGTCACCATTATTGTTCTTGATTTTTATATTGAGTAGAAAGAAAAATTTCGAACATCTGTATCGTTCGATGTTCAGTAAATACACCGTTAAGCACTGATAATCATCAAATTGAGTGTTAAATTGGCAAGGTGTATACGAGGCGAATAATCTAACGATATAAATCCATCGTGATTAGTAGTTGCAGCTTCTTCCAGCCGATATATATCTCCGCTTGTTGTTCGAACGATACCATTATACCGTTCGTATAGCAATTTCTAAATTACCCCACCGTAATTTCTCCATTAAGTTGACCCACTAATTTTGCGTCTCTGTGTGTGATTTATATTCCTTTCTGCTTCGCTTTCCTTTTATACAGACTAATTATCGCAGAATTTGTCATTTGTGTAATTTGAATTTGCTGCATGCAGAAATGAAAAATTAAAACTTAATCGCCTGACCTCGCCTTCTCGTCTACATATAGCGCATAGGCGAGGTCACACGATTGAGTTTCAATGTTTCATTTGTATGTTTAATTATAATACTTGTTAAAATCATGCAGAGACTAAAATAACGGTAATTCAGTATTCATAATTACAAAATACGCATAAAATTAAGATGCAGAATATGCGTAAAATTAAAAGTCAAATACTTAATATTATTTAAAATCGAACCTTAACATGTGCAGAATTATTATTATTAAAAAGAGCGATTGATAATAATTTGAAACGTTGAAATTTTGCAGAATAATTCATTCATGATTTAGATCGGCGTCGTAAGAAATTGTCCGTTATGAAAGCATGATCATCATTTATCACCGCGACGATATACATCGCGCGATACGACGCAATCTGACGCATCGTACTGTAATGGGTAGCTTCTATTTCCCACTTTCCCTCAGTCCCTTTCTTTTCGCGGCTGTTTTTTTGTCCTGAGAAACGGCTACGGAGTCTTGAAGTTACTCCAGCGGCCAACTGCGCACTCATCTATATAAGGTGCGAGGTTAAAGATATTACGAGCTTCAAAAGCTGCATAATTATTACACGGTCGTCGTTATAATTTTGCTGATATTACTTCCCTCGTGCGCGACCCACTTGGACATATACGAATATTAATTTCCCTTCTCATCTCATCCCTCCACTTATTTGATGATTACATGAAGATCCGAATTCGCGAAACACAACAACGTGCTTTAATATGTAAATATGCATTAGCAGTAGGTCGATTAAGAAACAAATATAGAGAGCGTTAAATATTTTAATTAAATAACGGTAAAATTAAATTATGTAATTTTCGTTGTAGTTAATTAATGGAAAAAGAATTATTAGACTTCTATTAATATAAATTAATGACGAAGGGAGATTTAATTTTTATAAAATGCTTCGATTTTATATTTACTCATTGTGAAATTTTCGTGTCGAAATAACGAAAGAAGGATTTTATCAGTGGTACATTTCTCATATTCGAGGCATATAAAGCTTGTCAAACGTTTATATACATTTTATTTTTATCTTTATCGAAGCAATAATACACGACGTTCGTCAGAATCCCATGATCCCAAGTGTATGCTAAATTTTTTCTACCGTACGCCCGCTGCTCTTTTGAGTCATGAATTTTCAAAAGTCTTTGGAGAGCCGTCGCGTTAATCGCACCGGTAATTTATTCCTAAGTATCCGGTTGACTCCATAGATAAAAGTATCCAAATCACATTAATTAGCTTTCACTTTAATCGTTTAATTTATGCCAATAAATGCAAGATACTTGATCAAAGCAAATTTTGAACTGTGGCTCTGGGGTCGCCCTTTCATTTTATACGCGCGATAACAGTGTGACTAGTACAGTGTAAATAATGGTGAATTAAAAATTTTATGATATTCACGAAATTGTTTTGGAAGGAGCGTATTTCGGCTGATTATCGTTTCCGGTCACGGTGCAGTGATAAATTTCATTACTCCCGAATTCGAAGTGCATCCTTTCCTGCGGCCATCTCGACGATTGGTCCGAGCCGCTTGAACTGCTTTGTGGCGATTTCACCAATTCGACGCGAAAATAAAAATTGTTCGACGTTTCTCGACGAGAGACGGGAAAGCGGAAGCGTGCGAGAGAAAGTTTGTCACCATTGTACCGTAATTTTTCCTCGCAACGCAAAAATGTCGATCACGCGCGAGGATTGTTCGGTATCACGGAATTCTATTCGCATCGCTTTCTTCCAAAGGTTCTTTGTTCGAATTTTTGCTTCTCGAGCAGGAGGAGAACGATTGTCAAATTGAGAGTACAAGTTTCATAGACCCCGTCGTAAGAAAAATAAAATATTTTCTGCAATATAATACGCATCTCTGACGAAATGAGATCGAAGGGATATCTCTACGACTGAACGGAAGATCGTAAGTTTTTTATTTTTTTTTTTTTAAGCTATAAGACATGAAAAATGTTGCTGTAACATAGGAGAGATACTTCTTCTTAGGTCGTAGAGCCACTCGAGCCCTTCCTCGTTGTAGGTCGATATTTCGTTATCGGAAAGCAGTAGCCACCTTGATGAAACGATGTGAGGGATATCGGTATAAATTACAAAATGGCAACACTGAAAACGTTAGGATGTTCACGATCTTGTTCAACGACGTTGTCGCATTTGCTACGAGCTCTCTGAATGTCTCATGAGATTCATTGCATAGATAACACCATTGTGACCTATAATCCCTACGGATCGCTATTATCCGGATATGAATAGCCATTTCGTCGAAAAACATACGAAACCGAAAAAATTCTAGTCAATTAAGTCAGACTGATCAATACTTGACATTTTTTAATTAAATAGAAATAGCATTTTTTAATCATGTAAAAATTGTGTAATTTAATTTTCCGAACAATTCTACGTTGAACCACTTTTACTGTTAATTAAAATAAAATTGTAATCGGCTGTGGATGTGCGCCGCGCCCCGCTAAATAATTATTTCAACAGATTCGCTCCTAATACGAAATTAATTACGGCTCAGTTATTCGCAATTAAATATGCCGGAATCTATCGCAGAACGATTCAGTTAAGCCGGTCAAAGGAAAGCAACAAGGACAAGAGGGCGAGGGTGGAAAAAATGGGTTCAGCATTTGAGGAACGGGAGCAAAGTTAAATCCGTGCCACCTAAACAGCCTCTCGCGATATCTTGTTGAAACAAGCCTGTCTCGGCGGGCCAATAAAGATCAGCGTTTTGTTTTTCCTGTCTTTCGCGATGAAAAGAGGACCTACCCTACGTGTAATCCTCGATTTCATCGTAGATATAAAAACGCGAAGGGCCAAATGTTTCGACGTAGAGATATTGGGGAGAAAAGTAAGGTTGTAAAAATAATAAAACGTTCGAAGAGTTTTCGAGATTGCGTGGATTTATGTAGGAAGAAATTTACATAATGCTAATAAGTCAATGAATCTTTTTTTGTTGTATTATAACACGATATATGAAGAATAAGAGGTGTACGTTATTAACAATAATGACACCTTCGATAGCTATAAGCTATGATTAATAACTACGTACAAGTTTGATATTGAAAATCTGATGTAATAAGAGTGGAAGTTTATGCAATGCAAATAAGTGGACGTATGCCATTTTAAAGCCGGGTATAAAAAATATGGGCGTACATTGATGGCCTTGATAGCGCTTGATAGCTTTATATTGATATATAATCAATAAATCTGATGCAATAAGGGTAAATTCTAGAGAATCTAGATAGTTTTAACACTCTTATAAATTCTAACATTGCATTATAATATTGTTTGCAATTATGATGCGCTAAAATGGAATGACAGGAATTTGGAGAGTCAAAAGGAATTTTTTTTACAACAGTCGTTCTGTATACGTAGATATTGATTAACACATGAATTCCAGGAATTATCGTTCCTTGAAGAAGAAAAAGAATGATCTCGAAGCGACGAATATTTTTATTTGCAGAAGAAGAGATGAACGAGCATTTCTGAGGGAGAGAAAAGGAAATCAAATCAATGAACGAATGTGTAGAAAAATACGTTTTAATGAAATAACAACGAACAGGATTGCCGTGGAATAAACAATTCTGTTAGCGCCGTTTCCGCTGTGCAATAACGCTAGCGCAGTGCAAAGCAACGCTTTGTTCCCTTGATAAAGCGGCAACCAGTTAAGTGAAAAAGGAAAGTATATGGAGGAGTAAATGGTGTCGCGTGAAAAGTGCCCTTGGACAACGGATTCGTAAAATGAAGTGTTCTGCAAGCTCCACTGGGAAGACAAGCAAATCTAATTTCAACTGCGATCATACGGGGAATCACGCCTGATGGAAGCTTTAAGACGCTACGCGCAGTTGGCGGAATTGCGGAAAGAACGTCAATTTTCTTCTACTGCGGACCCGGTGCGCTTCCGGAGCATGGACGAGGCTGGATTCCGGAAACGACAGGTGTGGGAGGAACACCGGGATCGCCAGGTAAGAAAGTGACGATCAATAGCCTCACAAACGTGCGCTCGCGTCCTTTGTACGGTTTCTCGTTACCAGTCGATTCGGATCTCAATCAGAGAGGAAATCTCTGGAATGTCTCTGATATCGGGATACCTGCGACAGAGAGAGAGAGAGAGAGAGAGAGAGAGCTGCGCGTTGAATCCGCTGGAAAGAGAAATTCCTTCCTTGATTTTATCATCGTTAATTACGAATATGTATTTAATTAATAGTAATATTTAACTAGCATTGCCTTAATAAATAGCGAGAAATAATTGCAACTTGCTTGACAGCGCGCAGAGATAATACGAGCTTCACGTAAATAACGTCGTCACTATCTCACGGCGATATACTATTTAACTTCAGAAACTCGCAAAAGGTGTACAGACAAAAGACACGAGTCTCGGCAATTTGCTTACATTCGTATTTATTCGCATCGCAGAAAGTCTCAGTCGTCCAAATGGAAAACCAGATTAAAGAAATTAAACTGGTTCCTTCTCGTCGGAGACGTTTTTCCCATCCCCTTTTGTTGCAAGCACGCCCCATCTTCTGTTTCTCGTTATTAAGCTTTTTTTTTTCTCCGCGGGCATTTGAGATGCGCGGAAAACCGTCGAGTGTCCGAAGAGGAACCTCGACGTCAATTGACCTCGTTGCACTTTTTTCTGTAACATATTGTACGATATATTTTTTTTTAACCCTTGGCATGTAGACGACCGGAAGAAATGTTGTTTTCCTTCGTTTCCATCTCGCGGAAAACTTCGTCTCGTTCTCTTTCTCTTTCCCTCCGTTTCTGATCTCCTGGAGGACAATGACCCTACGACGGTTGCATTAAACAAGCGAGTTATTTTCAACTCCAGAGGAGACTTCTCGTTACGAAAGCAGCGTTAAAGAAAATTTTATTACGTTCGATGGATCGAAGTTTCAAATTTTTTATAACGCGTACAAACACACACACACACGAGTAAGATTTTCCTGGTTGGAAGTATCGATTTCCGTTAACATTTAATGCGCGTTATATATCCTATCGCCGTTTGTTGCACCATTTTATGTAGTTACAAAGTGCATTCTCCTTATTCTGTTCTCCTCGTATCATTCCCTGCCTCAGTCTTCTTTTCTTTTCTTTAATTTCTGAAGATCTCTTTTTTTCGTAACAAAATCTTGATAGGAAGATCTCGCACTTTTTGAGAATTTGATTCTTGTCCTCGGTACGACGCGAAGGGTGCAAGTGCGCTCCTCTTATCGCATCTTCAATTTCCAGCGTTCTACCTTGGACAGTCGTTCCTGCAAATAAACTCGTTCGATCTAAATGAGTCGAGACGTAAAATAAATATCTTGAATTCGGTACTTTCGTTTTATGTTTTTTACAAGAAATATCGAAAATACTTAAAAATGCACATTATCCTCTTCAAACTAGAAATCAAGTAACCAACGCAATTGGTTTAAGCAAAATAGAGTTTTAATCGAATCTTTTGTTTATGAGATACTAATATACACATCAAATGCGTTGTTATTTTGTATAATAATTGTTATATATAATAAATAATGATTATTATGCATGTGTAATTTATTATATAATAATTCATCTGATACATTATTATATATTTACAATATTTACATGATAATCCAATCCCCTATCAATATTCCCGTAATGAAAAATACAACAGAGTACGTTTGGAAAATTAATCATCACAGTGAGTTTGGTCACGCCGGGTACTCGGAATCGTATTTACGATGATCGGCTTTTATAAATATTCATCGGCGCTGTACTTTTACAGGTCTAATTGTAGAATCAGATTCAATTTCTGCAGCTTTGGATATTCCGTCCGTGTTTAACGGCTCATACTGCGACCGTAACACGTCATTAACGAGGGAGCTTGTTTGATCATCGCGCACCAACAAATGTTTTCACCTTGGTACTCCCAATCAGGCTAATAGTGTTTCGTCGGTGGTGACGTAGAGCCTCCACCTAGAAATGCATCAGCCGCGCGGTTTGTGCGCAGTTGATGCAAGGCAGTCAGGGTGGTAGCCAATCTCATTACAGCTACCAATTGTTTTCGACTCGCATTGAGCTGCGGCAACATGCGTATCGCAGCTCTCAACATTTTGCCAATCCTACTGTTTCCTGCGAGAATGAAAAGAGCAAGGTTGCATCAGGTAGTTGAGTAGTTGGAAATTTACTATTCCAACTACGCATCAAAACGCGTTTCTCTATTCCTGGATTTTTTTTTTCATGACTCACGAGGATCAAATCAGGGACCGTTTGTGAAAAATATGCGACATTACTGATATATTAAACATTCAACTATATTTTTTATATATTTTATCCTACATATGTATATACAGTAGATCTCCATATAACACGGATTCGTATAACAGGACGGAAAATTTTTAATATCTGTCTGTTTTAAAGTACAATAAAAAATATTTTACCGTTACATTTATTTGACATTTTTTATAATAATTCTTTACTTCTTTTATAAATATGTGTTTCCATATGTATACCTACATAATCCAGACATGTATAATCTATATGACTTGTAAATATAACACGCTTCATATACATGGAACGCATTCTCCGTGTATGCAGGGGTCTACTGTATGTATATGTACATATATACATATATATATACACAAATACCAATAAATTTGTTTAAACACGTCAATTATGTTTGAAACGATTAATTATATAATAATTATTTAATTTACGTTAAGCTCTACACGTATCAGAATAATAACTGAATAGTTTTCAGCGCGAGACAATATACAAGCAATGTTACCAGTAGCATATTGAATCGAAGTGTGTTTGCTATAAGTTACCGACAAGAACTGAAAAATTTGATTCGAGATGGATCTTTGCTTATTAAAAAGAGCAGAATTTGGATATAACAGCCAATACCCAATAATATGCCTACTAATATCAAAAGTAGTGATTAATGCGATTTTTCGAAAGAAGAAGTCTATAGAGTTACTAAAAAATATGAATGCAGGGTAAGGGATTGTATATAGGACAAGATCCATTTAGATAGGGTTAAGTTCTTTTATTACTGTGTCAGAAGAGTCTCGGGAAGAAGTTCAGGACTTCTTTTTTTTTCTTAAGACAAAAGACAGATTGTAAGATAAAAGCTTTAAGGAATATTTTATTAGCCAATGTTTGTATTACAAAAACTATTGGAGAGAATGAAAAAGATTCTTAAAAGGTTTCAAGTATATTAGAAATTTTAAAATCCTAAGGTAACACAGTTGCGGTAGATAATATATACAGAAACGAAGAAGTTATATCCGCAATTTATCAAGAACCACTATTATGTTCATTTTGATTAATGTCCGTAATACTGTTAATGGTAGGTCCAGAAAAAGCACAAAGAAAGTAAATGTATTATTGACATTAATAATTATATTATAAAGTCAATACTTTATTCAATTCTTTTTGTTTAATTTCAATAGTATATCATTTAAGAAATGCGTTTTAGTAAGACTTACTGTTTAAATTTTTTCCATAATCAGTCATCTTTGTATATAGCTTCTTTCTACCTACTCTATTAATAAAAATGGACGTGGCCTGAAAGAAAAACGAGTTTCTCGAACTTTAAGTTTTTTTTTGTAATTACTGGATTGGTTTTTATTTTTGATTAGTCGTTATAACAATAATTAGGCTTGTTAAAAATTCTATTGAAATTTAATGCAATAACGTATGGTATAGTTTTTATATTTTAAACTTTAAGTTTTGATTGACAGTAATATGGACATTGTCAGTAATATGGTCTTTCCTAGAACTTCCGTGATGAGATATCGCATTGATGCGTGCGTAACTACATGTTACCGACAATTCGCGTTATTCTGCCGTCTTTCGCAACCTTCATTGATACGTTTGTTCAAGCTGTGCGCCGCGTCATGACGACAAAGTTGCGTGGAATTCACGCGCGAGCAGTCGATGCGGCACGCGTGGTCGGATTTTGCGTTCGGAACGTGCTGTTGACACGTTTGATAAGGACACTTTTCGCCTATTGAGAACGAATAAAGGCCCGCGCGCTACAGCTGGCGTTTATACGCCGCGGCGCCGGGCCGATAGATTCGAGCCCGTCATTTCTTTTTGTTCATGTCCCTCGCGCACTCGTTTACGTCAAAATAATGATGCAGTTGCATAACGCCCGATGCTTTGCGCGTACGAGCCTGTTCGCTCATGCGAATCGAGTTTTTCTTTCCGCGTGACGGAAAAAAGGCGTCGATATACTCGCATAGACTGTTTAATTGTTTAAATTTTACTATTCAATTACGTTTTACACATACGAAGAATCACAATTGCTCTCTCGAAAACATGAAATTAATGATAATTATTAAAAGTTACGAAAATTTAAATATAGGGTCAAATACCTAGTTCTCCATAATTCATAAACTATGATCAATGTGCTATGTCCCAAACGTGTCTAATACAGAATAATAACCGAGAAATTACTAACAATAAGACTAAATAACTAATATTTTATATACAATGAAACAGAATGAAATGAATTGAACACTATATTTACTGTAACTTGTCATTTTTGTTAGCATATAGTGCAAAAGAGATATATGAGCTTGTAAAAATAAATATTATTAAAAAAAGTCAACAATTTGAATAGTTATATGACTCTATTTCATATATATCTTTGAAATAATTGTCCGAATTTGAACAATTATCAAACAGTTATTGATTTTGAAAATTATTAAAAATTTCAATATACACTATTCAGTTTTAATACAATTTTAATTTCAAATTTTTACAGAAATTTCTAATGCAAGTTTTTTAAGTCACCAAGGGTGCTTACGAAGAAGGGCTCGGAGTTAGCTCGGGGTTAGATTTTGGTATAGCATATGTTACGTGAACTATACCAAAACCTAACCCCGAGCGCTTCTTCGTAAGCACCCCAAGAATAAATTCGATGTTAAAATTGACTAATATAATAAAACAATAATCCAATACGCATAGTATATTTAATATGGCTTAATATATAATCTTCCTACAAAACAGAACCAAATTTGAACACAAAAATTTTATTAATTTTGATTTTGATGTTTATAATTAAAAATTTATAATAATGTTTAATGTTATTAATGTTTATAATGATGTTTATAATTCTCTTTTGAAAATTAAAAGTTCTAAGAATCTATTTAATTTTGAAAAATTTTTAGTTCGTTATACATATAATAACTGCATGTCACATAGAATTATATATAGAATCACATTAAAATAGCTCTTCTTTTTACAAATTTAACTTCAAACTTCTTAAGATTATGTTATAAAGAACTTCTAAAACTGAAATTGTATTGATCATATAAGGATATTCATAAAGTATGAATATTCTTCTCTTTTAGATTTTTTTCTGTTTTCGTTAAACTGTGTAATTGTCATTTTCGTTAAACTGTAAATTCTCGCGCGAAAGTTCGATAACTCTTTAGTAGAGTTAAGAGTTGCGATGTTGAGAAGCGATGTTGATTATTAGCTTTGACATTATATTCTCCGTAAATTCTAAGAAACTGTTATCGCGATTATCTCTTTAGTTAACATATACCTTGCGACGTGCAATTGTGATAACTGAAATACATATATATATTACAGAGTCTACAATTTTAATAATAATCTGTTAATTTTTAAAACGCTTGCATCTATCTTTTTATTTTTCTCTTTGAAGTTTATTTATTTATTATCAATTTTGTTCTATTTATATGTAGTATTACAATGTAATTAATCGTTCTTTTGCGAAGCACATATATGTGTATATATATATATATAGCTTTTAACTGTATATTAATATACATATAGTTATGTGACACACTTAGAAGTTTGTTCAATTGTCCTACATTTTTCAAAAATAATTTATTAACGCATATAATATTTCTCTTTTGCTGCTGAATACTAATGAACGTTACATCAATCATTTCTAGCTGAATTAGACTTTGATTGTACAGATAAAGATTAAGAGGAAGAAACTAAACAGATAATTTAAATTGTTTAAATCAATTACAATTATTTAAATCAATGCCGTACGATCAAATTAGCGTTTTTTGGACGACTGAAATCGTTTTTTCTAGAGCAATCAGAAATGCCTACAGATTAGAGCATGTTCACGATGCAGCTGCGATCAATATAAATGAGAGAGAAAGAGAAAGAACAATTTATAAACAAGTACGGGAATAGGATGAATGCTATTAAATGCTCTTATAATAGCGAACGCGCTATCTCACGGACGAACTTTGAGACACATCACGAGTTAGTTTGCTGAGAGAAAGAGACATAGAGAGGGGGGAGGGAGAGAGGGAGAGAGAGAGAGAGAGAGAGAGATCGACAACACTTGCGAGAAACTGATATAATATCTTATGCGAGGACTTTGTTGTAGCAGACTTACGCGTACTTGCATGAAGATGCACGACTAAGAAGTACCTGCGATCTTCCATTGTATGTATGCGTGTGTGCGTTACATTTTTAGTTATTTACTACAAATTATGCAGATGGGAACTGATATATAATGCGCATCACAAAATCTACGTTAATGCGTTGCGTAGAAAACGTGTCAAAAACAGATCTCCTTCCCTAAAAATAAATAGTATTATTATTTGCTTATTATTACTGTGGTATTCGAGAGATTCTTTCATTCTCAATATTTTTTCTCAGTTGTAAACTAATGTTAATATTACTATGTTTATGTACAATTATTTTTGTCTCGCTATTTGTGTTACGAAAAGTTGTTTCGTCGTTCATGAAAAAGTTGAAGAGATTATTTTCAAATTGTTTTAAATATTTAAAACAATTATATATATATATATATATACAATAATTTTCATTTTTCTAAAAATGTTTATATTATAGGATTTACGGGTAAATAGGATTGTAAATATGCTCTTCAAAAATTATCGTTGTATTCAACAAACATAGCTACTTTATTTATTCAATAAATCTCTTTTGTAAACTTGTATCATGTGCAGTCTGTAAATAACACAGATTATATATTGCATTAGCGTAATATTGTTTCATAAGTCGTATCGTTTGCCGTTATTTCTGCTAATGGATTATCGTTTCGGATGCATTAACGGTAAACGGGCATCTGCACGGTTCGTTAAATACATTAATTCGAGTGGAAAGTGACGAGACGCAGTCGTCCCTATCAAGCTTGTTCTCGAAGCTAGCCGCCGTATCATTTCAACCAAACCGTTGAACTCCAGAAACTGCGAATTTGTTTCGCAAGTTCGTCCGTTCCCACACACCTCCGGATGTGCAGTCGAAGTTTTCCTCCACTTCCTTCCTGTTCCGATCGTGATCGACATGTTACTTTTAGCCATACTTCGTTGTTCCTTACAGCGCTGAGTGTATTTCTTTTCTTTTAAGAATAGTAAGATACTTATGGGATGAGTATCGAATAATTTCAACACAACAAATCGATATTTCTTTACTTCTCTGATACTTTTCTTGAGGATGTATATCGCTTGTGTCAAAATAAAGGGATAAAGCTGAAAATTACAGAGATTGTGCACTTATATATCCCAAAAACCTGTGTTAAATTTGCGATCGATTGTCTGACCCGTTTCTGAGATATTTGCTTTAAAATTTACAGAAATTATATATATATAGATATATAGGAATATAGAAAACGGGCTAACTAAGAACCAGGTGCGGTAAATAATGCGCAAAAGTTTTATTTTTATTTCTATTTTACATATCTTCCAGCCTTAGCTGTGCGCCGACTAAATTTGTCAGACTTGAAACACAGTTCCGGTTGGAGTAGTAAAATCCCCCTCCCCTCCTACACTTAATTAAATCGATTTGATTTAATTTTTAATGCTATATTCATCTAAATAACTGTAAAGAAATCATTGCAAAAAATAATATTTAGCTATGTGATTTATTTTGTTGAAGAATGGAACATTACTTAATAGCTCTTGATAATACATAATGTACATGTATCCTCGGAAAAATAAATTTTTTTACTGTTGAAAGTTTAAAGAAGCAAGCGTTTGATTCAATTCCACGCTCGGCATAACTCCTTAAAAGAAGATTGGTGGTCGTGACATTGAAATGCGTAATCTCTATCGCGGTAATATGCTATTTGTCAGTGTGTAAACATAAGCGAGGTTATTGACAGTATCTTATTTATCTAACAGTTCTCTCAGAGTTATTGAAGGGCGGCAGTGTGGTCTAGTGGTAGAGCGCCAGACTCGTAATCTGAGGAACTAGGTTCGAGTCCACTAGAGCCATGGAATGTTTTTCCGAAAGCTGCGCCCCTCCGTGCAAGATTCGGGCCCTTGTGCGGAGCAAACTCGGCTCCGTCTTTCGGACAGAGACGTTAAGCCGTTGGTCCAAAGGGTTACAGTGTGCGGTTTGATTGTTTTCTTCATATAAGTATTTGCAAATTCTTTGCGTATTTAACCCGTTGAGGTCACATGGGGTCCAGTGGACCCCAGGCCTTTTTTTCCCCCTTTTTTCTTAAAAGTATACTATTTTGAGAGTAAAACGCACAAAGTTTTTTTGCTCTATCTCAAAAAATTTTGATCAATATTTTTGTGAAAAAAGTAAAATTTCTCGAAAAAAAATTTTTTTCTCGCGTTTTTTCAACATAAAAAATTTTTTTAAAATTATTGGATTATCAAGAGGAAGTCATAAATTAATTCCAGTTCAAGGTTTGAGTCGATACATCAAAAAGAACGCAAATGGAAACTGTTGTGGGGTCCATTGGACCCCATGTGACCTCTACGTTACTTTTAGGAGGTGTGACCTCAACGGGTTAATGAATTTGTATTAAAATTATAATTATTTAAACTTAATTATGATAACATTTTCCTCCAATCTTTCCTCCGAACAAAAAGTTTTATTACCGATGGTATTTTTTGCTCAGGTGCTTCTCGCTTGAGAGTTATCCAAAGACAAGAGTTATCCAACTAAAGCCGAAACGTATGATTTATAACTTTGTATTGAATTATTAAATTGAATGTCACATAACTCATGCACAGCTAACCGCGTTTGACTCTCAAAGGCCACTTTTTTTGCTACTTGTTAATTTCAATATCGAGTCTTTAGTTAATTATCCATTTATTTAAAAAGAATTTAATTCTCGCAGACATCATTTCTTTTAAATTTCTAATTCGATATCAATATCGACAATGCATAATATTTTCATAAAATGCGAAACAGTTATTACCTATTCAAAATTTATTGTCGGTCGAATGAATATAGCAATACACACAACGATCAATTATTGTTTTATCGAAAAGTAGAAATACTAGTGAACTCTGAATAACATAAAACATTGTCAAATTGCTGTCATATTCTAAATTTAGCTGATCTAAAATCCAACCGTGTTCAGACTTTTACTTGAAGGTCTTTACAAAACCTAAAGGTCATGCTCTACTTTACTGCATAGTTCGGTCAACCATGATACTCCATTATCCAAGATAAGAAACTTATTGCCCTTAAGCATTTTCAACAATAGAATTGTTTCTAGAGAAGACCGCCAAGTTTTTAATCGAATTCACAACTTGTCTTTTGAAACGTGCAAGTTAAAATGAATTCTCCGTTTATGGCTGTTTTCGAATTTTATAGAAATTGATATAAATATATTTGTTTGACAAAATATTTCATAAAGAATTTATTATATTAGATAATATGTATTTGTGCGTGAATATTTATATATGTATAATGAAATTTTTTCTAATGATTACATTTGCGCGTATGCAACTTTTCACAGGCGTATATAATATTATGCGCAGTGTAAAATAATTGTGATTGATTTCATCGCAAAAATATTGACATTTTTCTTTCGTGTCTGATAAATAGGATCGAGGTAGATATATCTCGGTCTAACGTTCGTTCGTACGTTCCACAGGGAAATCACTTGTGAAATTGCATAACCAGCTTCTATCCTTTGATTTGCTATCATGCTCGAAGATTCGCGGATGGGACAAACCGCATCATGCGATTAATTACTTGGCTAAAAAAAGAATTATGATAGTCGCGATTAATATTCATGTATTCGTGACGCATTATCTTTAAACGTAGACAACACATTTTCGTGGAAAGAATCGCAGTTAGAATAATTATTATCGCAGGTAAGATTTAACCGATTAATTGCGCAACTGATATCTTTTAAATTCTCACGACATCGGTATCGGCAATTGTTCCAGCAACAATTAATCACGCAATAATATTTATATAATAACTGGATACCTATATGTATAATTAATACTGCTATTTATTAATCAATGACATCAGTTGTTTATATGTCTTTTAATCATCAATAAAGATTTGCAGCAACGTGCAAAAGGACGAAAGCTTGAGAGCCAAAGATAAAAAAGTAAAAATCCTTGCAAATCAATGTAAAAGTAATGAATCAGTATTCTAATTCATCATCACTCAACTAAGAATTAAGCTGGTATTATGCACAGCGATGGTAGCTCGAATTTCTGCCATCAAGGAATACCGCCAGTTCTTCAAAAGCTTTTTGAAACTTCTGAAATCCGACGTAATTCGATGGTAGCCAAGCTTGAAGAGCTTTCACGTTATCCACCGCGTCCTCACGAGTACATCACTATTTCCTTCTCTGTCTTTCTCTCTTCTCTTTTTTTCTCTCTCTCTCTCTCTGTAAGCGCAGATAACTACGTTCTGTTGACTTAACGTCACTGCCATTGTATTTATTCACCTACATGTACGAAAGCCGTCAGATAAATCTTTTATGTTGTACGTATACGTGCGCATCACACATTCCCAAATGTTCGCATAAATACTATCGTAGGAATGCACTTAAAAACTTCTATCTGTTGCACCATTTATTGCAAAACCCCCGCAAAATGAAAATTGTATTGGCGAACATATTTCGAAAAATATATGGTCCACAAAGGTTCTACAAAGTCTCTCATTCCATCATTTTTTTTCGAATGAAACGTAACGAAATATTGAAATTAAAAAAGCGAATTTCTGTAAACGTAATCTCTGTAAAAATAGATTCTCTTTGTTCGATTAATTGACGAGATTCTGCCTGGAATTATCTAACGTAATGTTTATCCAAGAACTCACCGTCTCATTAATGTTCTATCGATCGTCATACAATTTACCTGTATTATTTGTTACACATCGAATTCATTTGTTGAAGCTGATTAAATTTATGAAGAAAACATGATAGTTTTTATACAATAATGAACTTTCCTAGGCCCGTATTATGGAATTTTCGGAATGGATTTCGATCTGAATTATTCGGTTTTCCCTGAAAACACAATAGAAATCTAGAAATAACTAAACAGTTCCGATCGGAATCCATTCCGAAAAGTTTCATAATACGTGCCCTATATATAATTCAATACGTTTCCAAAATATTAATGTAAATACTTTATAGTCAATATTGCAGACTGGTTTCAATTTACACATATCACTTTATTATAAATACGAATATATGTCAATTTTATCGTTATTATGTTAATAAGTATATCATTATTTACACGTTTACATACATAAATAAAACCTGAATATTGTAAAATATATTTTATTTCACAAATATTAATTAAACAGTTTTTGAAAAATGTTATTAGATCGAATAAAAATATGTTTTAGTTCTTTAGTCAAACACATAAAACAAATAAAATTTATTCTCCGTATCATACGGATAGATATTATTTATACACATTTTTTATATGACTAAAGTATTTTTAAAAAATACTAATTTTTTTATTAAATTACTTCTTCTATGCGTCTGTATAAGACAAAGAAAAAACTTATTTAAACGCCGCTTATCATAATCCTGCGAAAAATTTTAATCCGTTTTATTAATTAATTAATTGGATGTAGTCGAGTGTTTATTTTTAATTAACGCGCCCTGCTTTCGGATTGTTGGTTCTCTGTGTTGAGCTTCAGTTATAGATAAGGTTCAGGGATACGGAGATTAAAGAGAGATCGGATAATATTATCATTATATCGTATTAAAATGACATGCGCAAATATCGGATGTCATCCGCAATAACGGAAATTTAAGTTCTAAAATACTTTATAGAATTACACAACTGCTGCGACTTACCTTTAACTTACTGTGACGTTCCAACGCCTGCGGAGGGATATCCTGCTATACCCGCGAATTGTCTTGACTCTTATGTTGCAGGCGCGGCATGAGACTTTATTCAATGAATTTCACGACTTTAATGTACTTTATAATCAATTTAATCGTACGAAAAGAACTAATATAAGAAATTAAAACTTCACTTATTTTAATAAATTACCTCGAATATCTAGATTTATAGTTCTCATGTTATATTTTGTATTGTGTTATATAATATATATCATATTTCCTTTCGGTATTTCAATTTATCTAGTGATCGATAGTCGCGACGTTCACGTGACGCTCATAAATTTTCCCGCTGTTCCTCCACTGTGATCTTTTTGTCAGTGATTCACGTTCTTCCTCACAAGTTGGCAGTGATCCTGAAACATATGTCCGGCAAATCTGGACTCATATTATCTGAGTACGTGATCCCATCCGCTGTTAGGACAGAGTCCTAAATGATAAAACTCGAGATACAGAATGCCGTCTATATTAAGCCGGGAGTTTTCCCCAAATCTCGTATTAATCTTTCTCTCCGTGTGTCGCGCAATTTCCGCCTTTTCATTGAAAATCCTGCGCGGATTAGAAACTATTTAAAATGAAATGTTTTCGTTCCATTCCACTGCAGCCTGGATGAAAACCCGAGAAGAAATTATCAAATTTACAAATAATTAACTTACAAATATCAGAGAAATTTGTAAATTCAGGACTTCATTATAATTCCATTGAAATAAAGTCCGCTTGAGATTGAATAACGAATAATTATTTTATTATCCGTTCACGTCAACGAGGATTAATTTAGGAAAATCCTTATATCTGCGACAGTTTATAATTGCGATATGTTTGTTGGAAATAATTCAACTAGAATTTGCTGAAGGACTTATAGATAAAAAAATTAATTTTTTTTTCGATTTTCGTTTCTTGAGTTATAAGTAGTTATACATTTTTTATTTGCATCTTTATTAGTCTTTATAGAAGGAATATTGTCATTAATATTAAAACTTTTACTAAAATTTTTTATCTTTAATCAAATTATTTAACAAAAAGGTTTTTAAAAATTAGCTTTTAATCTCCTTAAAGTACACAACTTAACTAGAAAATATTCTAAGTAACAATATAAATATACAAAGACGATTAGACTAAGTTCATAAATCAAATATCTTTATTACCTCCAATATGATAAAATGATTCTATAAATAATATAAATATAAGGAAATGAATGTGGAATGGTATGTAGAAGGAGCGCCGCGAAAATGTATATAAATCATATAACATTAGTACCGCGGAAAAGATTAAGGATCGAAACATTCGTGTTGTCATAAAGCGCACGAACTCGCAGTAGAAATCCCCTTCCGCCAGCGAGAGAGATTCGCCCACTCATTTTTCTTATTTTCTTTCGCGAGATACGCAGCCATAAATTTCGATTGGAGAACTCGCGGTGCACTTCGTGGTTCTCGTTTTAAAGAGGGCCGCAACGTGCGCGTGCTTTGCGCCCTCCGCTCGTAAATCCCAATCAGAACTGGCAATTTATGGAGCGAGTTACGTGCGCACGTCTCGAAATTCGCTGTCCAAATGCACGCAAATCCGATCATCCCTCCAACGACGAGTAATTGCGCGCGCGATTTGCTCTTCGATTTGGCGTTGCTCCCGCGCGTTTTTCTGCGCTGTGCCCTTTTTCTTTCAGCCGCTAACGACGATAACTCGAAACGGACGATACTTCTACCGGCTACACATTCGGAATAACCGCGATTCCTCGAACGGAATCCCGCAGAATGTAACTAACGATGCGCGAAATCCGATCTTTAAAAATTATGTTTTCAAAGATTCCCTTATTTGTATGTGCGCGAGGCACGTGCGTGTATGTTGCTCTGACAAAATTATAAAGAAAAGTATCTCGTTTGACATGACTTCGAATAAATCAAGTCGAAAACAGAAAATAGTATAGTTTTCCGGAATTCACGCTCGGTTGATCTAAAAACATTACATATAGGTATATACGTCGGGTTTTGCCGAACAGCGGTCGAGGGACTTTTAAAATCCTTGATTTCCAAGTTTTGTCTTGGCATATTTTACGACGCCGACGGAGTTCGGGCAGGGGAAATCGTTGTTGAATTTCAGTAAATGGACTTGTCGCCGATGTGCCCGCGGGAGAAATCCTCGCCATGGGGGAAAACGAAGTTTTCATTGAGCCCCCGACTGAACTGAAATACAGATTATACGTCAACATATCCGATAGGAAGAGTGCGATGGCTCTTAATCGGCTAAGAATCGGAAAACGATTTGTAATGAGGTTAAATCGTCCGGGAAGTAGAATCCTCGTTCGAGGCGTGTCCAGCATCAAGCGTCGGCGAACTTGATTCGGACGCGGAGGAGGAAAAAATTGTCGATCGTAGACGCGCTCGCGCTCGAACGCGCGGGCAACGGCGAAGATTGATGAATCTCAAGATGCAATTCAAGATTGAGACTTTTAGCAATCTTGGCTTCTTCCGGAGAGCTCTCGATTGAAAGAAAATCCGGTGATCCTGGAACGCATCCTGTACGTTCATGGGTGATATTGTTTTCAGGAAAATCTGATGTTTGTTCGTCTCTCATCCGCGCGCGTATACCGCACGGGAATACCAGACGATCCGATGAAAATTAAAACATAGAGAACAAACGTTCGAAATATTCGCTTCGTCGGTTAATTTCGGCCGCGCGGATATTAAATTTTTCGTCATGCATATTGTTGCTTTTGCGGCTAACTATTCATGACCGTGCATCGCCGAACTTTCTTCGATAGTCGATATTTTAATGCGCTCTGTTGGAACTGCCGCTCTGTTAGGCGCGACACCGTTGAAAAAAATATGAGAAACAGAAAGGGCGTTTATCGGTTTTCGACTTTGACTATTTACGGCGTCTACGCGCTGACGCCGGGATTGCCATTTGTCGTAAAAAAAAATTGCCGGCTGCAATGCGTGAAGAAATTACGTTAAAAATAATCGTGCACTGTCAATTATACGCAGCATCTTCGTGGAGGAAATTCTGAAGTAGTTGTTTATAAGTTATATTGAAATATCTAAAACATGAGAAGCCAATATGAGATACGAGATTTTAATGACATCTTGGAGTTGTGATAGACGTCTTGCTCTTTTTCTGAAACCACTAGAAGCTTTCCTCGAGCCTTAATTAGAAAACTTTTTTACGAAAATATCGAATAAATATATGCAAGACAGGATCCTAAACCCGTCCGTAATATTTACCGACTTTTTAAAAATATATACGCATATTTTTTTATTGGCTTTATGGATTTAAAAATCCTCCTTCAAAGTTAAAGTTGCACCTATATGCATTAAAGTATATGCTTTCCACGTCGGTCGATTTTACCAGAAAATTCTGATTTTGATGAAACTTTATACGCATGTAAATGTTTACCCCTTTAAAAAAAACTTTATCCTTTCCCTCACACGTGTGTAAAGTTTCATCAAAATCAGAATTTTTGATTTCGCGAGGTTTCCTTGTTAGCGTTATTCGAACAATGGAGTCAAACGTTGAAAATATTTTACTTGGGAAAGAAAACAATCACTCCTCCGGAGAAACATGAATTTATGACGTTTTACATGCGCGAAGGGACCGCGAAGTTTTCGAGAAATGAGAGGAAAGAACGTTTTTAAAGGCGATGAAGAGTACCAGCATTTTTCTTTGTTATATATCCTGTCTTCTCTTCTCGTGTCAAAGTGAGGTGAAGGAGAGAAGACGCGTCGAAAAGCAGCGCAAGCAGTGTATGTTCGTGGTAAATTTCTCTTCTCATTGTCAGTCGATTCTTGCGGAAAGAATGATTAAAAGCGAACTCTTCCTTCTGCAATTGTTGTAATGCGCTGTAAGCAAGACATACTTCATTAAGCTGTTTGTTGCTGTGAACATTATTATAGAAATTTTAATTAATATTTTTCAAAGCTTGCGCTCTTTTTACACGTGTTGATAAGAATCCTGCGACGTTAACTCTTTACATCTCTACTAGTTTTTTAACTTTACTAAAATTTAAAAGAATTCTTTATACTCCATTCTGAGAAGAGAATCATTTTCTCTGTCTCCGCAATAGTAAAGCAATTATTGTTTTTGTCGATGCGAAAAGTATGGTTGTGTTGCACGAATAGAAAATATCAAAGAGCAGGCGTGTAAACCTTCACTCAATTCATTGTTTTTTTTTCTTGGGCAATTCCAGGATGCAGGAGCGACAAGATTCCAGGTGCACAGGATAGAATGAATCCTCGCCGGGAGGACCCGCTGTTACGGCAGCATCGCAGCCGTTTGCTGCAATTGGCCGAGGCGACGAACATCAAGCCTGGCCGTGGCAGCGGGAAGAGACGTGGACAGAGGCATGGCTTCGGTCCCAGGTTAGTTAAAAAATTTCTGAACTTATGTAAAGAATTCATTACAAGTAAATGGATAAAGGGTTAAAAAGTTTATTTGGATAGAATAATTTATTAGGACTGCTTGAATCTTCTCTGAATATAATCTTTTATATATTTTTTTAATATAATTATTTCGCCATTATTGACAATTATAATTAGTAGACAAAAATTGACATTACGCGTGAATCGTTGCAGTAACGGTGGACCCAGCCGCGTGACGCTCCAGGATATCGTCAGGAGCGATCCTGGATATACGCCGAACATCGAGCACTTAGTGTTTCCGGAACGCAAGAGCAGCAATCCGAATTTGGTGGGCGTCGTCGATGGCTCGCCGCCAAGTAAATCCAAGTCAAATGCGACGAGCTCGGGAAGATCCAGACTCGCCGAGGTCTTCGCTCGGCATTACGCAAGAGGATCCTCGCAGGACTCGTCTGTTACGTCCAGAAAAAATCACGTGAATGTACGTAATCCCCGAGATACAATCGCGCGAATTGTAAAATTTCATCGATCCCACACATTGTCGTTTTTTATCGTTATTTAATCGCGTTATGGCCGGAGTAAACCGAAATCCTTTTTTTGTTGATCTCTATATATTTCGCGAAATCATTTGTCATGTGCTCCCGAACGTGTTTCGGTCGATTGCAATATTTTAAATAAATTGACAGACGTTCTAAAATCGGGCGGCACGTCAATGCGATATTGGGTCGTGTGAAATAATAAAAGTCAATAAAATGACACGCACGTTCGAGGTTCGAGTCATCGCGACAGATCGCTCGTACGGACGAGTTCTCCTCTTGGGCAGGACGAGAATAAAAATACTTTCTTCGACGCACGGCGGAGTTGCGCCAACCCGTCGGTCGTTCGTACGTGCTTCAACCGTATTTGGAAGTAGAGACCGCCGTACAGCTTCTCCTGCTCTTATGGTCACGCGAGTTTAGTCCGTGATCGACGTAATGGCGCCCTATAGCACGGCGGGCCCCCCTTTAGCGATTGACACAATTTCATAACGATCATGGCTGGGCGATAATGGTGCCCGTTAACGAGTCGTGGTTAATAAGGGAAACCAAAAGCGGTCGAAGAAAAGGAAACTTTGTTACTGCTATGACGTGATACGTTCGTCTCAGAGATTTCCGATTTAGAAATTTTTTCTCTCCCGAAGAATGCCTCGGAAATTGAGAACAATGTGTTATAAAATCATGGGAATATTAATCATCATTTAATAACAATCTCTGCAATCTGTCTGCATACAAGAGAGGAATACTTAAATCTTGCCGCGATAATTATTCTAAGACTACACACACATATCTCTCGGATCCAGGCGGAATTTGTTATGTATTACTCTAAATGCATGTTAAAAATAAATTTTCTTCCCAGAAAAGTGCTAAATAGCATAGAATATGATTGTGAAATCAAAATTCAAGTCTGCTTGGCTAAATCGCAAAACATAAACAAGGGCAAATCCCAAGAATGAATTGGAATTTTCGTCTGATCTCACAGATCCGTAGATGTGTAATTCTCAGATTCAGTCGCGTCCCACGGATTTTCTGTCTGCCCACGAAGAGTGGCCTTGGATTTCGGTTACAGAGCACGTCGCTGGATAGTGGGAGCGCGATAGGTCATCAGCCGGGGTCCGGCGGGCCCACGGTGGTGACGCGGAATGCCGGGCGCCGCTGGCTCTCGCAGAACTCGCAATCCTCCAGACAGCACTCGGCCGAGGATGGGATACGTGGGGGCAATGTGGGCGTCGGAGGGCCCGTTTCGACCTTGTCCTCGAGTCAGGCCCCCGGTCAAGCCGCGCCTCCCGCCCTGCCGCCGCGCAGAGTCAGTCCGGCCGCGGATACGAGCGAGATCACCAACGCGGGTCCTATCTCGCGTGTCGACAGGTAATATCGCGTCTATCGCTTTTTTATTTAAACTACTCGCCGCCATCGGAGAGTAGTCCTGGCGTGTCCTAAATGTTCCGTGAACTCCACAACTAGTGGTATCGCGCGCTGCTTTTGGCACGATAGTTTCTGAAACAGTAAAGACGGCAAATTGAAAAATTTAGAAAGGTTGATTGCGAATTTGGAAAGATTATGTGAATGCATGGTTACCGCGCGCAGTGGAAATCGTACGTGTCGTACGGAACGTCGACGTGGTGAAACACCTTCGTCGCTGAAGAAGACATCCAACTCGGATCTCGCGAAGTTAGCGTGACTGTCGTATGGGAATGACGGAGACACTCGCACGAACGTTATCTTGTTCGTGCGCTTGTCCTTTCCGCCTAGATTCCCTTTAGATGCTGCTGGTGTTTACATACGATGTAAGTTTCATGAAGCCCAACGGACCATCGCGAGGACTACTCTCATGCTACTTCTTCCTGCACTCGGATACTCGCCCGAGAGTGACCTGGTTACACGAGAGAATGTAAAATTCATCGGTCAAATACCAAATCTAGAGTGACGTCGGCCGTTCTCAAGGCCGATTGTCTGTCTATTAATCTGTGACTCCCTGGACAACTGGAGTTTTTCAGGAATATCCCGCTAAACATTTGATATTAAAAGTACAAATTTTTATACGAGAAGATAC
This sequence comes from Temnothorax curvispinosus, assembly GCF_003070985.1. Lineage (NCBI taxonomy): Eukaryota > Metazoa > Arthropoda > Insecta > Hymenoptera > Formicidae > Temnothorax > Temnothorax curvispinosus. The sequence continues at coordinate 19,142 of NW_020225339.1, read as the reverse complement.
AAGATGCAGAAAAGATTTGTCTTTTTCATGCGAGACGTTTCCATCATTACTCGTAAATAAATCTAGCGACAGCAATCGCTGTATTATCGTGCGATCGATTTTAACAGATAAAAAGTAAAGATGGATAAAAACGTGTGACACACGAGAAATATTTCGCAGCGTTCAATGTGGTTATATATTGACGCAAACGTACGCGGCAATATGGATTAAAAGAGAGGGTGATCACTCCATCTCACCGTTTTCTTACTCGGACCAAAAGATCGCTCTATTTAAAGAGCGGTTCTATTTAAGACATCGCACTATCAAAGGAAACGAACGACTCTTCGTGCCATGTCGGTTAAAAGGTAAATATGATTAATCGGGGACAGATATTCCCGTCCCCAATTGATTTGTTCCGCGCGTTTCGTCAACTCCATATGTGGAGCGATATCGACGACAGGTTATTCGCAGCAAGTATCCGAAATACGCTTTGTCACCTAGTTTCACTGTTCCTATCTTTAGCCCGAATTAATTAATAGTTCCATAAATCACACGCCTCGGATGTCGAGCTGCTCATATAAATTCTCAACGAATCGTATTTGTCTGAAAAGAATCATCGACAACTCTTTTCAGCGTTCCGTCAAATGAAGTTCAGGACCCTCGTAAAATCGCGATGACTCTCTCGACTAGAAGCTTTTGAGGCGCTTTCAGGCGGTTAATTTCGCGTTTGCCCGGTGGATCAAAATTGCGTCTAATACAGCGGCATCGGGACTTTGACTCGAAAGCCCTTCGAGGAGAATTTCATTTTCGCAAACGTCTTTTTGCGATCTCTTTGATCACGCGCTAATCACGGCAGGCGGCAAAGACGATTGAATCTCCGATGGGCGACTTTGAACCTCCTCTAGTCTAGACCATGTGAAAATATCGATCATATCTACTCTCAGTTTATTCGCTTTCCAGAGGAATTCGTACAGCGAGACCGAAGCTCGCGCGCACATGTCTTTCTTATTAATTCAACTCGTGTGGAAATAATTTCATCTTGTCGTACGTAAAAATTTTCTTCGCGCGACGAAAGGTACGGAAAAAGAAGATCTGAACCGCGAGGTACGAAGATAAGAAACACAGCCGGGGATGCATTTGTCCGCGAAATTTGAGAGATTTGCATCTACTCTTGAGAAAGACCACCTAGGTATCTGGTTTTCATACATTTACTGCGGATTTTTAACCGGCATACAAGTTCACGCGATGCACAACCTGGATGCACCTTCGCTCAGTCTCCTCTTCTACCTTTCTCCTTTTCTTTTTTTTGTGTATCACTGTATAAATATTTATGGCTGCAACATCAAGCATGATATAAATATCGTCGAATGAGAAAGAGAAGCGAGAAAAATACCACGCGTGAGAAAGATGCGGATGCGCGGGAACGTGTACAAGCAAAAACGACTGCATCTATCTTACTTGAAGACGTCGGCGGAAACGCGAGGCTTCCAACTGTGCCGACTGTCGCGTAAAATCCCCGGAGATGCTAAAGTGCACCGCGAGTCGATTTCCTTTTCCAACGAAGTAAAGCAAAATTCTGGATTCGATGATAGCAAATCAAAAAGAGGTCGAACAACCGTGCGAAGAAAGAACTTTTTATAGTTTCAGCTTGCTCGATCTCGATGCTGAGGCACGCGAAGAGAAAAGATCGCGCAGTTTTATAAAATTTGTTGAATTAAGATCGGATGCGCGTTAACATAAAATCAATTAAATAAATTATATAATATTTGAGGAGCTACAATAAGCGAAAAAGAACTGCGATTGTTTTTCCTTTATAAGTAATTGAATAAGATGAAAAAAGTCAAACAAATTTCTATACTTCCGAATATCATTGTTTTATTTTATATATTTTTATTTTATATATATATTTTTTATTATTAAATCTCTTTAAAAATTTTATATTCGACAAGCTCTGTCTCGTCGATACTAATCGACAGCAATCACATCAATCGCATGAACCACACAAACGTCAAATAAATCTTATTTGAAGAGTAAACATTTATATATGTGGCGTAAGAATTATTACTCTTGGCACCACACACAGAACCGTTCTCGAAAAGAGGCAAATTTCGGTTGCAGAGGTCCAAACGTGTCGATCCTCCATCTCCGAAACGCTTCGGCGGACCCTTGGGAGGTCGGCTCTCAAGGCTCCTCGTACAGCGTCGGCAGCAACAAGAGTCAGACAGCGAGCGGCAGAGGGAAATCCGGCGGGAACGCGCGTGGATCCTACAGCCGCGGTAGTTCGATACCATCCCTAAAACGTCACGATACATCTACGTCGGCCACGCCGACGTCAAGCCTCAAGCAGCATCGCCAAGACAGCCACGGTCAGGTGAGGAAATCGCGGAAACGTCAGAAACATTCCGCCCGCGCCAGTTCATCCGCGAGCTTGGAAGTAGGGGGTCAAATTTATGCGGAAGTTCGCGAAAAAAAAAACGATTCTATGGATCGCCGCAGTAAATGTTAATTTAAGTTAAATGAGTTTCTGCCGAGTACCGCTTTAACAAGAGAATCATTTAAATCACGGTTAGCGTGATTAATATTTGCGGAAACGGCTCTATATGATTTATTCTATAATATAATACAATCAACTTTTGTTCTAAATATTATGGAGAAGACTATAATGGGAAGTAATGTACATGGGTGCACGTTCTAACTTTTTAACTTTATAAACATAAATTAATGTTATTCTTTTTTTCCGGAGTTAAATTGTCGCATTATCCAAATTTATCACAGTAGAGTGTTGTTCAAATACAAATCAACGTGATGAAGTGTACGTGACGCTATGAGATTTGGTACGACACTTAGGATGTCTATTAGCGACGAGAATTCTCCCCTGTGCAGGTCTCCAGTTCCCGTCGGCGCGATGCCGTAAACTCCTTCCTGTCGGGCAATAGCGGCACTTCCGGCGAGCTGTTTATCAGCGGTAACTGCAGCCGCGAACTCTCGCCCGTGCGATGGTGCGATCGCGAGGTCGACGGCGTTTACCTGGGCCGCTCCGGCTGGGTACAAGTGCAGCAGCGGTCACTCGACGAGAATCGCCGTGCGAACTACGAGAGCAACCTGGTGACCGCGACCACCGGCACTCTACCGTTGTCGCGACGGACGGCGGTCAAGTTGGCGGACTATCATTGCAACAGCGAGCCGGGCAAGTGTCCGCAGGATTTTACCAGAGGATTGGACTCGCAGCGACCCGACTTTCTCGCGCTGCACAGCCAGGATTACGATTCCATCACTACCAGCGCCTGCACGTCGCCGCACAGCATCCCGGAGTCCTTCTCCCCGCCGTCGATTACGCCGATTATATCGCCGCCGCCAGCGTTCCAGGACGCCGTCGCCGGCAGAAAATCTTCCTCCTCCAGACATTCGTCTTCTGCTGCCGTGCGTAGCAATTACGGCGGCAAGGCCCCTTTTCTACCGCGATCGAATGCCATTGTCGATAGCGACATCATTAGTCCGCCACCGTCGCCGCCACCTCACCAGGTCAACTGGAGCTCTCTACCGTCCGCGTCCAGGAAGAATTCCGGCTTGGCGTCCTCCAGATCGAAGAGACAGAACGCCAGCCAGCAGCAGCAGCAGTATCGCATGGCACAGGCCAAGTCCCTGGAAGATCAATCGTCCTCCAGAAGGTCGCAATTCGCGCAGAGATATATCGAATCATCCAGCTCGTCGTCGTCGTCGATGGGATTCAGGAGCCTCGACAGTTGCGTCACAAAGCCCATTATGCCTAGTCTGGCGGAGAACACGGATTCTTCGGTAGAGGGGTAAGTAAAATCTATATGATAAACGATTCTGTTATCCAACTTGATTTTATTAATAATTAAGAATAATCACGTTTAATCTTGATTATAAATATTTAAATTTATAATTAACATTGATTGCAGCAGAGTTAAATAAACAAGAACATTTACATTCTCTCTATTAATCATCGTATTGTATTCTATTATTCTATTAATCTATTAATTTGTATTCTATATGAATTATAAGTATAATAATATAAATTAATATAACATAAAACGTTAACGTTAACAAAATTTAAAAAAAAAACTTAAAAAAAAAATACAGTGTATTCAAAATATCGATTTTTCGATACTAGATATGAAGATGGCGACGAGGATGATAATCCTAGTTCATCCTTAAATCTCAGTCTGGTGTCGTCATCGGCTCTTGCGTTGAATTCGTCCACAGAATCGATACGTGCCAACGGCGAACGAATATCGCCCAACAGGCAAGGGTATGCATATAAACTTATGCTTATGAAAACTTATGCTTATGAAATTCTTACAAAAATAGAAATTTAACGTAGAAGACAGTCAAAATTGTAAATATTTCCTCTATCGATTTTTAAATTCGTACAATGCGCGAATATTTGAGGCCATTACTTTCACATATTTCCACTCTTGTTTAATTAATATTTTATACATTAAAAGAAAAAGTTAATTTAATATTTTACCACAAAGTGTTTCGCGATGTTATGTGAAAATGAAATGCCAAAGTGTTATGTCTAGGAGAATCCATAGAAACCAACAGGGGCTTAGAAGGTCACCTGGATCCTCCGAGTCGGGAAAACAGATGTTCAATTCGCCCTCCTCGTCGTCTTCCTCGTCTAGCAGCGAGGGACGACAAGGGCGGTCACCCACGCCTAATCCATTCAGACGCGGCAATCCCACGCGACAGCATCAGAGCGCCAGGGTCAATCAGGAAACGCCCGATTGTCATGAATCTCGAGTTAGAAGATCCAGGAGCCTCCAATTGCCGGAGAAAAGGTCACCAGGAACGACGGGTCCGCAGAGAGATCATTCCCGAGAGTCGAATGAAGCACACAGAGTCGTTGTTAAGATTGTGAATGATCGGGGTAGCGACAGGTCCAAGCGCCATGTTCTTCAAAACAGTGAGTACCATGGATATCTTACGTTTTAACTTTCGCTGTTGCATATGTGTATCGAATAATTACAATTCACGGAGAATAAATGTACGCAAGCGTACCTTTTATAAACCTCGTGTTCTCGATAAAGAGATAATTATTATATGCAGGAAATTCTTTAAATCTTTATGATAAATTATTTTTATTCTTATATTTATTTTTAAAAAATGTATTTATATCTATTTTTCACACATTTCACAAAAAGATCAACAATACAAAGTTTTGTAAAACATAAAAAATGTAAAAAGAACAGAAAATTTATGAAATATTTTAAAAATGCATTAAAAGATTAACGATTAGAAATCAAATGTTTATTACATAAAGTCTGGCAATCTAACCGAACGCAAAAAAATATCTTTGAAAAAAAAAAATCGATTATCATGTCGGCGAATCGATCAAATCAATCTCACCCCCGTATTCGATTATTTTCCCCAAATTCTTTAGGAAAAGCTCAGTCCACAGATGACACCATAAATGAGAATCTTTTCCGCGAAACGGAGATGGTGACCGAATACCTGTATGGCACGCGTAGTCGCGTTGTGCCGAGAAATTTGTTGTCAAGCCGCTATGAGAACCGTCGCGATGAAAGCCAAGAGCAGAGACGAGGGAATTCCAACACATATGACGTCTACATCATCTCCTCCAAGCAGCAGCAGCAATCGAAAACATCGAATTCTTCGCAGTCCCAACAACAGCAGCAGCAGCAGCAGTCGCAGCAACAACAGCAACAATCAAGGCGGCCGCGAATGCTGCAGAGAGGCGCTACGACACCAAATACGAACGCACCGTCCGCCAATCAAGACTTTTCCATCAGCCCAGACACAAAGCTGCGCTGCAACAGCAGCACATGCGACTTTTGGCCCCACTGCTCACAAAGGGAAACCTTGTACTCGCCGAATCAGGCACCACCGCCCGTTTTTATGAAGCTGTCACAGAGCTATCCGGCGCATCAGAGGCTCTCCACCGACGCTGGCAGCCATCGTGGAAGTGCCAGCTCCTCGCCGGCCTCCCTCGAGCGGATGGATGATCGGGAGCTTCGCGAAAGAGACAACACAAGGAAGAGCAGAAGCAGCCAGCAGGGCAAGTATCAAGAGAGACCCAAGAGCGTGCTCAAACAGGGCAATAGATGGTCGCCGTTGGAGGGAACCAACGGGAATGGTCCGTAATAGTTCGATTAACAAAAAATTTATCCCACCCTGAATTCTTACAATCATAGAAGCGGATTCTTATTTTAAATTGACAGATATTATGTCTTATTTTTTTAAGAAAAGTATTTTTTTTTTAAGAAAAGTTTTTATTTTAATGTCTAATAAGTGGAATAATTTATATTACATCTATATTAACATTTTCTATAAAGCAGGCTCCGGAGCAGAGAAAAGAGATCAGATGCACCACCGAGTGTACCGGAAGCCCGACTTCCCGGGCTCCTTCGAAGGCGCTGACAGCAAGGATAGGAGGGTGTCGCCCATCCAAGGGATGAATGTCGTCAATAGATCGCCTAGTGGCGGTCCGATCGTCTCCTCGTCGACGAACACCTCGTCGTCCTCGAGCAGCGATATCTGGATCACCACGTCGGATCGCACGGTGACGAAGAGCCCGCGGAACGCAAAGAGCTCCGGTGCGTCCACGCCGATGGAGGATGCTGTGATCGGTTCGCTCAAGACGTTGATAGAGCCACCGAAGGACGGCACGCTCTCCAGGCCTGGCAGCGCGCCCACCCGAGGTGAAGACTCGCATACAGGCGACATCGTCCTGGATCCTCATCAGCGATCCTTATCGCTGCCCAAGTCCTTCTTGGCGCACAACACGGCGGACGGGTAAGTACCTGCAGTAAAATTCTTTTCCTCGACTATACGACTCATCCGCGGCGATAGATAAAGCGGGATCTCGATTCCGGGATGGGAATGTCGCCCGTAGCCAGCCTTCTCGTCCCATTTGAACGAAACGACGGAGGCAATTTCGAGGCGGACGGCCTCGCAGATTCACGAATGGATTCGCCTTAAATACAATGCGCGTCCGCGGCCGCGCTCGTTTAAATCCTGCGGTTAAGTTTACTGGGTTGCCGGGCCACCGTGCCGCGCACCCGTTCGATTGCTCCCGGTAGTCCCGGTAATTGGCTCTCGATCGAAACCCCGTCGGGTATTCCATTATACGTGCTCTGCATACGCGAGTCGCGTCAGGACGGCCTATCGAACTCGATGCATCCTTGGGATTAGATTTAAGCCTCCAATACGAATGTTACGGCCGGCGTGCCCCGCACGCTTATTAGCAAGCTTCCCTGAAATCGATATTAAAGTATTCTAAGTTATTACGGGGTACACATTGGCGCGCGACTTAAAAAAAAATCCAATTGCAAATCCGCTTTTAACGAAGCACGCTTTTAACATTTCGATTTTTAGAGAGGCGCTATAAAAGTTCTCATAATTATTACTTCTACAATAATCCGATAAAGTACGAGAAGTACTGATCGTTATAGGTACATATCGGATTTTATATATGTCATCCTTTAAAATACAATTTCCTTCAAATCAGGTTTTGAAATGGAAATAGAAATGAGTACAGTTTAAACACGTACGTATATTCGTAGATTAATATTTTTACAGCATTGAAATTCCATCGGCAAATATTTGTATAACACAAAGGCACATTCGAGATTTCACTCACGTTCATTTCAGTTCGTTTACAAGTTTCAATGTAAAGCTGTCAAAAGATACAAGTAATAAAGTATCGAAATTAAAAGTATTGAAATTTAAATTGAAAAAAAAAAAAAATTTATTGAAAGACAGATTATTCAGAGGAATCTGGAGGACTCGCGCCGCAAAGCGTCGCAGCTGACACAATATTAATACACCTGACGTTATATTTATTACACGTTAAATGACACCCTCGTCCCTGTCGAGAGACGAGAGACCGCGAGGTTGCGTCCGTATATAAAAACACGCGCGCTCACGGAAAACAGCACGTGTGAAGCTTTCAATTAAACTGTCGCAGGGAGGCGGCATGGCATCACGGCAGTCGCCGGCGCGTGCTTTATCCGGCGGGCAAATGTAATTTTAGCGACGCAACCTCGAGTATTTTCTTTCTCCACGCAGGATTGTCCTCGATCGCGAAATGACGAATGACTTGGGGGATCCGCGATGATGACACGCCGCTAATAGCCGTAATCAAGCGCATCGACGTATCCCGCGCGAGAAAACGTGTTAATTTCTCGTTAATTTTTCGCGTTGCTACCGCCGCGCCGTACCTGCATTTCGCGTCACCCTGTCAGACTGACAATAAGCTCGTTTACTCTTGAAACTCACCGGCGCGGCGGCTGCTATCGCCTGCCAATTTGCGGTCTCGCGCACGAATGCGAACGCATGCGATTCGGCGCGACCTAATTCTCAATTTAATTCCTCGACCGTCGCAACGGTAACGAACGTCAATGTCAATAATAACTTTTGCGTCGCGAGAATTTTTCTTTGTTTGGAGGCGCGCGTGCGAAGCATGACACGACGTAATCGTGCGTTCATCGAGTTGATTGAGCACGCGGGTAAACTCAATCCACCCGCGGCCCACGTGCGATTCGTGCCTTCGTGTCGACGCGGGATAATGAAGCGGGCCTCGCCGAATTGGCAGGGAACGATTTCCGATTGACTGTCGTTATTTTTTCGACGCAAAATGCCGAACGCGTTCTTCGCCGGAAACGAATGGAAAAGGGAAACATTGAGAATACAAGTTCAACATCGATTTTCTCTCCTTCTCTCCTGAGAATTTACAATTTTCAAGTTAGCACGCGAACTTGGAATTCTCGAATATTCAATTCCGCGATATCGTCTCGTTGCCGACCGATCTCTCGATCGGCTAAACCTCGTCCGGTGTTGGTCGCTTTGGACGCGCCGCATCAGACTTACAAACTCGACGTTATACTTACGCGCCGAGTTTCCAACGTTTCTGAACTCGACAGTTAATCCGGTAAGCGCAAAGTTCCGCGAGATCCGCGGCACGTAACTCCCTGCCTTCTTTCTAACATTCGTTACATTCGTGAAACGCAAAACTTGTGATCCGCGCCGACCTCTCCGCATGAGTTTGCATTGTACAAAGTAGCGCCGGAAGCCGTTCTCGAGTTCGTCGAAGCGGAAGACGTTGGATGTCTGCGAAAAATCGCGTATATGTAAAACGTACGAGATGTTAAGGAATGCAAATTTCAAGATCATCTTGCAAGTCAACATAAAATAGTTGGTACTCGAAGGATTCAGCTGAAAATTTCCAAAAGAAGTAAGAGATCCTCTTGATTATAAGCCGTTTTATACTACTTTATTTATATTACATACATATATATATATATATCTAATATTATTTATAAATAATATTAAATATATCTAAAAATATTTACATACAAATATATAGATATCTAGACAGATATTTAACATTATTTCCTCATATATTTTTAACACGTTATAAAAGCGTGTCGACAAATATTAATTTATTGATATCGCAACCATTCGCGTGGCAAATCGTTTATTTTGGTGACACATCCAGATCATTGTTCATCCCTCTCCATTAACTCCGTAATAGTGCATACTACAGATCACACAGCGCTCGCCGTAAACAGCCCCCCCCCCCCCTAATAAAAGTGACAGCCGGTAAATGGAATAAACTCTGTTGTCGGCAAGTGACAATATCGATCTTTATCTAGACCGTCAAATCTCACTTTGCGCGCGCGACGACTGACGTTTATTTAATATTTATGGAGTGTTATCTATCAAGAGAAACCACATTTCCCCGTTCACGACGCCATAAAAGTGTCACCGTTCGATGTATTACGCTACCCTTCTTTTTACCAGATCCGCCTCGGGGACATCCCTTAATCATTCTCTGCACTTTTCTTTCGCCTTCTCTAATCGAAAGAATCTCCTGACAAAAAGGCATGTACCGACAAATTTCCGGAGTTATAAGGATAATAGCAAATTTCGCGAAAGACGATTAAAAATTAATTATATAACGATTAACAGTTTGCCTTTTTTGCAACTTATGATTTGTAACTTATAAGATGTATTCATTCATAAAAAGAATGTCGTTCTTTCTTAATTTAATATCTGAATCTTTTAATTTACTCGTAAACGAACTGTTGATAAATCGCTGTTTAAATAACAAGAAGAATTTGAAAGAACTTTTTACGTGTCTTTTTTTATGTGTCTTTTATTTGCTCTGCGAAATAGAAAAATTTATTAGATCCGCCACTGGACACGGAGCAAGAACAGCAGCGTTTTATGGTCGAGTAAACTCTTGTTTACCTTTCTGGCGAAAACGACGCCTACGTGGGTCGAAAACCGTGTATGTGAGCGTGGAAACCGAGAGACGGCTTCTTGGTTGCAAAGCTCGATTCCGCGCCATATATCGATGACGACCACACGCTCGCAGTATTAATCTTCCGGAGGTCGTAATTCGCGCGACAGGTGGTCGGCCAAATCTCGAGGCATCGACCACCGATACCGATTAGACAGGGAAATTGTCTAATTGTTCGGCGGACTAATCCGAGATTAACATCTTGGACGATTCTATAATACTCCGTACATTTCACAAATTACTCCGAGTCTTTTCTGTAGAAGTTGTTAACGTATCGTTTTATTGAGATTTATTCGAAGCGCGCCTTCTCTCTTCAGAACCACCGAGAGTCTGCCGAACTTTTATTTCATACGAGATTACACTCGAGTCAGATTACTCTTGGAAGCGCGAGTACATAGAAAATCGAGCGCAAACTCGACAATGAGCGAAAAAAAGCGATCTTTGAAACGTATAACTGTCAACAAAAAATCAATTAATTTTTATTGATTCTTTTTTCGAAGATCCAACCTCGTGTCGAATATGCGATATTCAATCGTACGCGAAATATATAACATCGCGCATCGACCTGTCGAATTAAAAGCGCTCGAAACGATGAAAATCGCGCCCGCGTCCCCTCAATCGGCGTTCGCGTTATATTTGGAACTTCATCGTTCGGATCGTTGCATCCTGTTGCCGCTAATTTTCTTTGGCCCATTTCGCTGATCCTCATGTAGAGACGGAATTGTAGACGGACGAGTATCGATTTCGCTGCCGCACGTGCCCATTCGCACCCATAATTGGGACAGCGCTGCATCGCGCACTTGATACACTTGAAAGCGCAAACCGTTCGCGTTTCGTGTCAAAGTCAAGCGGAAATTACGATTTCTACTCGTCAGTTTGATAGCGCAATCCGGTACCTTGATTAATCAGCGAATTGCGATTCGACGCATTTAGCGTTGCGCATCAGCAACAATTGCGCGTGCCATTAATCACTGCCCGAGTGATGCACTGCGAGTATCAAGCTCCTAAATTATCGGCTGGCTGACGCGCTTTCTATGATTTTATTAACATCTAGATCACAACATTAATCGCTAAATGGTTCTTTTTTCCCCGCGCGTAATCGTCCGCGTAATAATTACGCGCCAAATTGATGTCTCACCCTCCAGGCGAAAAGAAACACGGTCACTGTAAATGTAATTGAACAAAACAAAATAAGTTGTTTCTCTCTCTCTCTCTCTCTCTCTCTCTCTCTCTCTCTCTCTCTCTCTCTCTCTCTCTCTCTTTCTCTCTTTCTCTCTCTTTCTGTTATCGGAAATGTTGCAAGTATTAAATTATTAGACAGAGAAAGCAGCTAGGTAGTCAAAATGATTTCTAAGATATATATGAATATTCGTATTTTTAGTATTTTTTAGCTTTTTCGTAATATGCGCATCAATAGCCAACTACGATATTTAGGTGAAAACGATCTGTTCGATTGAGACTCGTGTTTCAAGTAAGGATTACGTGACTGTGTTACGTGTCTACAATAACAACACCGGTTTGGTCAGTACCAACACGTGCCACATAGGAAGATTTGAGATAGTGATGTCAAGTTTAAACGCATGTATATTGATCAAATCAGGCAAACGCTTTTTTCCTCGTTAACTTTTTGCTGTATATATATCTAATCACTGTCATACTCTCATGGCATGATTAATATACTTTGCATTAATAATGTTAGATATCCTTGCATGCCAATATTATACCTTCAATCTTTTATGTATATGTATATATATATACATGTGTATACATATATTGTAGCAACTAACATTTCATCTTATAATTTTTTAAAGTATTACCACACTCACCTACATTTATCTTCTTTCATCAGTAAAAACTAATAATTTTTTTACATATAAGTCTATCAAACTTTTTTCTGTCCATTTTATTGTATAAAGATAGGAAGCGTCACAAAAGTTGCAATCCGTGTCTGGTTCTAATTGTATATAATGTTTCCGCACCTCGAATTGTTCAAATATCATTGAATATGTCAAGTGAAAATATTTCTTTTTAAATCTGCATTCTACAGTATCATCAATTTTACCACAAAGATCGCATGTTGCTCTATATTCAGATAAGAATTTGTAATGTATCCAGCACTTGCGTAAGAATACGGTGTTGATATTAAATATATTATGCTCTTTAAGTAAATGTAATATTGCTTTTCCCGATAATTTCCCATTTATATGTGTATAAATTTTATTGCACCTATTGCACTTTGCAAATGAATCTTCTGTGTCAGTAAAATGTCTCCACAATCGAATACTGTCCAGCCTTTCCATTATGTCTTTATAACAGAATGTGTTATTACTAACAAACGTGAGATACGCTAACAATAAGAGAAATGTTCGGAAGGACTATTTGAGAGAGGTAGCAGAAAGACGGGTGGTTCTTTGCTAGAATATAAATATTGAGATATATAATTTGTATGTGTCTTACAGCCAGGTCGTGTCTCTCTGTCTTCAATTATTTAACTACCGCAATTTTCAATTTATACTAAAACACAAGCATTACTTTTGTTTTCCCCTTACCTATATAATTTATATTTTTAACTGGAACTACAAATCATGTATAATATAAAATTAAATTCTTTCATCTTTTATATTTATTAAATTACATGTACGAATAGTTTAAATGCAAAATATAACGATTCTATTGTACTTTACTTTATATTAAAACATGATATTGATTATCTTTTACAAATGATACTAATTGTAAGTGAATAAAGATTTATCATTCACTTGCAATTATTACACAGAATTATATTGAATTAAATTTTAAATTATATGTATTTTATTAATTTATTTCTAGTTAGCACAATTCTTTACATTATTTTGTAAGAAAAACAGTTTTAATACAAAATAAAGTACAAGATATTCTTCAAATTTTAACATTTTTTATTTTTTTATTTGAAATAATTTTATATTATTACACATTGGCCCGTATTCTCAGCTTACTTTTATTATAAATGCGCGCATTTATCGATAAAAGTTAGCTGAGAATACGAACCATTGTCTCTCTTTAATAAAATACATATTAATACAGAATCTTGCACTTTTTTTTACGGAAATAACTCTGTTTACAATTTTTTCCGTATTACATATTATATAAAAATTACAGAAATATATTTCGAATTTTTTAGCGATTTATGGCTTATTAAATAGATATACGACAAATTGTTTCAAGAACGTAGGACTTTCATAATGATGCATAACCATGATGCGACAAATGTTTTACCACGGCGATCGCAACTCATCACGAAATTCACGTGCGAAATTTCGATTCGTTAAACTCTTTCGTTTCGCAGCGAGTCGTCCGCGATGACGCGGGAAGAATTTCGAAAGTGCGAAAATGCGGACGAAACGCCATTATCGCCGTCGGTGCACCGCTGCCGCGCGCGCAATTAGGATCAAGCAACGGTGCAGGCGTTTCTTTCTCCTTGACGAACAATCGAGCAAAATGAACTCTCGGATGTTCCAGCCGGCGCGGTGGTCGAACTAATTGCGACCCTGCGTAATTACTGCATTTCGTAAACGCTACACCGTCGCCGTTGCCGCGCTGATGGAGAGTTCGGTAGAGAGAAGGGCGGGTCGCTAGCCTCCAGATGGAAATCATCAATGCTCTCCGCAAATTTCTTCCGCCGTCGCGCAATTTCCAAACGAAATAAAACGAAATCGTGAACGCGCGCGCGTCTGCGGATAGCTGTTATTTCCGCAATTACTTGTCTGATAAATTATAACCGCGAGCATCGCGTAATAGTTCGATTTGACGTTCTAAATGCGCGCGCGGAAAAGACGGCGCGGCGCGGCGACGGCGGCGTGGCCGTTGTTCGGCCGTTCGCTGAAGGATGGAAGCCCGTCGCTCAAAGTAACGCGCGTATCTGACCGCATACAAAAATAGGGCGACTTATGCGTCGCAATTAAACCCGCCACTCGCGGCGGTCGCCATACGGCGGAATGCACGACGGGCGTAGCAGGAACGGCAGTTTTTAAACTGCTTGCTCTCGGCGCGCGCGCCCGTTCACCTCCGCTCCTCGCGTATCCCGTTGCTCAATTATTCATCGGCTCGCGCGCATCGTGCTCGCCAAGAGCGTTGCCGGGCTACGCCGAGAAACTTCACCGTAGACACCGTCCATTTGCCTCGGCGTTCCACCCGCAGAAGCGTGCCCCTTTTTTTTTTGCAACCTTTGAGTGACATCCGAAAAAAGCGCCCGTTCGAGTTCCGTTGTTCGACGGTATTCTCCGCTGCATCGCGTTGTATATACCTTCGATTTACCGCAATAATATCTTTTTCTCAACAGTGAGATGTTTCAAGTATTGAGACATACTCTTCTTCCTTTTAAGCAAGATACTATTTACAATATTACTTTTATTTGCACCGTGCTTTGTGTAGAAACTGTGAAAATTAAAATTGAGAATTTTTTGGGTTTAATATCAATTTTATAAAGTATATATAATTGAAATTATACGTATAATTTACATAAATATATAATATATAATATATACTATAAATTGAAAATTGCAAAGGATTAAATATACCAAATTCAATGAAAGATTAGTATTAGAAATAATGCGACTTTTTTCTGACTAAAAGCTTACTGCACGAATTTTAAGTGTGTGAAATACTCGTTACAACAGTAGCTGATCTTAAATTTAGTTTGCTCATTTCACAAACACGTCCCGTAAAATACCTACGTTGACCCAACTTATAATGAGCCGAATGAATACTAGGAATTCTCAGCGACATTCGAGCGAACTCATAAAGTATGCGCGGCGCAAGTACAATTACACTTCTTGTTGAACGTGTTAACCCATTGGCTTATCATTCCCGACTTCGTAGACTGAGACTGTCAAAGACGTGTATGCCAAATGAAAAAGATTTTGACATTTAACCCTTTACACTCTCTATAATATTTTTCTCTCTAATCTCAGACACGCTCAATTATTGCGATATTGTTCAGTGTTATTATATGACCATACATATTCTGTTTAATAATTGCAAACGTTAGAGAACTAAAAATAAAGAATTTATTTCAATATCATGACAAATTATTGTAATTTGAAAACTGATGCTTCAACATTTTAACAAATAGTAAGAAATATTAGGCAAAATAAATTTTTAATTAATTTTCAAATTAGACTTCTGGAAGAGACAAAATCTATGTAAATGGAGGATAATATTCGAATCATCTCGGATTTTCGTCCCCGAATATTTATATATGGTTTCTCATATTATTTGCAACGTATATTACAAAGTAAAGAATTAAAAAGTGCATGATCCGGATGCGGATTTACTTTGCGCTTTACACTGCGAAGAGCCCTTCTATGATTTCGTGCCGGCTGCCGGCCACACGTTATTAGAATTAAAGTGATGGACGCAACGCTCGACGAAGATTATGCAGCGGTCGAGCGTTTTGCGCTCTCGTGTTTGCACTAATGTTCGTG
Organism: Temnothorax curvispinosus; assembly: GCF_003070985.1. Taxonomy (NCBI): domain Eukaryota; kingdom Metazoa; phylum Arthropoda; class Insecta; order Hymenoptera; family Formicidae; genus Temnothorax; species Temnothorax curvispinosus. The sequence goes on along the minus strand of NW_020225339.1, from coordinate 3,410 downwards.
TACTTTACGGTGGATTCTGCAGCGGGCATCAATTAGTTGGGACAACGGCTCAACAGAAACAAGCTCGTTCCCGGCGTTCCGCCCAGTCACATGGAACGCGATCGAGTCGAATCGAAAGGGGCGAGGCGAGCGTTTCCCACCCTCCCCACACACCCGCACTCCCTTTTATCCGAATTTCCTGAATCGTTAAACACGGCCCGACCGGCCCGTGTTTAGTACATCGTTCGACATAGTCACACGGCCTGTTTAACGAGGGTACGAACGACCGAGACAAATAATTGCGGAACGTACGCGTATATGTAACGCGGCGAGCGAATGGGATCGCAGCGTGTGATATCCGGTTTTAAATTAAAGATTCGTACGTTCGTTAACGTATGCACATTATGTACTTCCGCTTGTTTCGATGCTAGCCGCCAAGTGATATTCTCTCGTATTCAATCGCTACACTTTCCCCAAAGCGCGGGTTTGTACCCTCCGGATTTGGCCTTCAATCTCTCATTCATCGGCCGTCATCCCACACACAGCCTGTGTATGACGTCGAGAAATCGCGCAAATTATTTCCGGACTACAAAACGTAAAGGGAATACACGCGAAGCATTCACTTTGCGAGATGCAAATTGAAATACAGAGGCGAGAGCTCCCTCTGATGGATTTGTCTCAGATATATATTTCCGTTAAAGTGCTCGCTTTTCTTGGCTTCCGAGTATCAACCTTTCGTACAACGTAACTTCGCTGAAACGGAATCCTTTTGAGAATCAGAAAGGGGAAACTCGCTTCCTCGCGATTACTGAATCCGCACGGATGTGCGAAGAGGGTTTTTATGCGACGCGACTCCGCGAAATCGAGCGTGAAAGATACCGAAAACGCGATTTAGCGTTCACCGATTCGCTCGTACATCCCCCTCGAGCGCTCTCGCTGCTGAGGAGGAGGGTGGCTGATCTCTTTTGGAAAGCGATCGCGCGGGGAAATACTCGTCAGCTCGGACAGAAAAATCCTCCCCGCGGCAATGTGGTCTCGGTAAGACGTGCGCGGTGCGCGCCTCCGAGCGTCTTCACGGAAAATGCAATTAAACTGCATCGCAGTAACGGAGCCGAGAGCTTTGCGCCATCGTCGATATTAAGCGAGAAAGTTATCGCATCAAACGCAATCTGCCGCCGTCAAACTGAACGCAACAACGGAACAGAATTCTTGTAGAATTCTTGTTGAAAGTTCGCCGCCCGTAGTAAATGGACGCGATACGTCATTTTAGAATTTACTTTCTTCCGGATGTTAAATAAGGAAATAGCAGAAGATTACATAAAACAACAATTGGCACGTTGAAAATTATATCTTTATCGTTAGATTAGACCTCTGAGTCTTCAGATATTTTAATAAGTAGAAATGTATTTATTTATATATAATATATAATGATAGATATTATAAGTTTTAACGATTATTTAATTAATCTTGAAAAAGAGATTTTGCAGTTTGATTTGCGAGGTCATTTTAGTCACCTGATTTATATTTAACTAAGTTTGAATTAGACGAAGTCTAATGTTTGTAATTAAACTGGAGAGAAAACGATCATAAATTTAGAATCTCGATCGAGATGATTTCAATAATTCTTCTTATCACAATATTTCATAATTAAATTATCATCAAGTTGAGAAACGCTGGGAACGTGAAATGCATTTGGTAGCACGTATACTAAGCCGATCGATATTAATGATAAAACGATCGTTATGCGCCTTTGTTCGTCAGATATTCCTATCTGCACTCATCGCGCTGCAATATATGTCCGATCTAATTGCGAGCCCGTTGAACGGAATCTTTTCACAAAGCGGGGATTCGAGATTCATTTTTTCCGATACATTCTCATTTGTATGCATTTATCGTTTTTAATATCTTGCTCGGGATGATATCATTTTACACTTATATATATAACTTACATTTATATCATCTGTACTTTAATCAATTTAATCGCTTTCTATAAAATTCAACGAATAACTAAATATAATTATTAGATTAATGTAAAAAATTTCTCAAAAAGATGGCAAGAACGCCATTATGCAATTATTAGATTCGGTACTGAATAAAATTATAGAAAACTAACGTCTTTAAAAAACAAACTAGAAAAATTAAAAAAAAAAAAGTGCAATATACTGAAAAGACAATTTTGCTGAAATTCAATTTTCAACTTTATTTGACACGACAGACATGATAGATCTTCACCTTAATCTAATATTTAAGAATCGGTACATTATTTAATAACCAATCGATGTCGCGTAAGTTCTAATTGATCTACAGGTGAAAATTACTAATACAATTTCACTATTTCTTAAAGATAATTCGAAACCTTCGTCGCTCTCTAACAATCGATTTCTGTACGGTGACGCGAAGTGACGACGGCTGAGACACGTGAGAAATAACAAATCGAATTTTCGTGTCTCTATAATCCCATCGCGCGTGTCTGTCGCGAAATTTCCATCCGAAACTCGATTATCGGATCGTTCGCACTGCGGGAATCGTGCGTAGAGAAACGAATCTTTCTCATCGATCATTCAGATCAATCCTGATGTACTACTTTCTCGATTTTCCAATCGTCAAGCCGTTCTCCACGCCGATTTTCAAATCAATAAAAATCAGGAGAGAATTTCTTCGAGTAGTTCGAGCGTACGGCTTCGAGAGTTCGATAAAAGAACGCCAGCGCGATGCTCTCGCGTCGATCTTGCGCGTACATGATTCATAAACCTATATCGGATCATTATCGAGCGTGCCACGTGACTAATCAATGGTTGTTGCCTCACAGAAGGATCACATTGTCGTGATCTGTCCACCTTGCCGTCGCTTTTATCACGCTGAAAATTAGTGGGACCTCGTTAGCGCCGCAAGGTCATCAGAATTCCGCGAGGCTCCCTTTAACCCGAGAACAGGTGTCCTTTTTTTCTTTTTTTTTGCATAAACGGTTATCACTGGAGCTTTTTTTATTTTGCCCAATTAAAGTCATTGTTATTAATTACATGTTGCATATTATGGATTGTTCTATAATTTATCAGTGTTTGAGGACAATATGTGTATATAGATTTACTCAAGGTTTTCCGAAAAAAGTAATAAAGAACTAAAAAAAAAACTATTTAAAAAATGAAAGATATACATTAAAATTACCGTGACGTGAGCTTTATTTTTTCAAATAGCCCCAGATGCCCGTTCTCGGATTAAGCGCGCAATTCGGATCGTTATACGATCGCACACTCGATCTCGATCCGCGCGACAAAAAGACGCGGATGAGAGCTGAATCCGCGAGCGCGAATTGTCTGCCTCGCGCGCGTATACCACCTTTCTTTTCTCCCTGTTCTCCCCTTCGAGCAGGAAAGGGAGGCATGCGGCAGAGGTAGAGGCAGAGGCAGGCAGCAGCGGGCGGTCGGCGAACC
>NW_020225338.1:0-2085 GCF_003070985.1 Temnothorax curvispinosus | reverse complement strand
GGTAAAGGGAGAAATAAATATATTCACTTAACGGCTGGCGACGTTCTCTTTCTAAAATTAGTAATATTTAGTAACGTTTTTATCGTTTCTGATTTCTCAACGCATCGAAATAAATTATACTTTGCGCATGGCGCATAATTTCGGACGGAATGCGGGTATCAGAAATGAGACGAGACAAAGTGACGGGCAGAAATATTCATTAGAGGATGATTAAGAAATACCGGGATATGGTGATGAAATTGGAAACATTCGGAAATTGCAGAGGATGCAACGTACTTACCGCGGGGTTACATTTTCTTTCTTAAAGTCTAAACTTGATTGTCTAAATTACAAATATGAGTGCATATTAAATAAAATCGTCTTGATTGCAAATGTGCACAGTTTTGGCTCAGTATTGACTCAACGTACTTGATGAAAACATTTAATTACAAAATCATCTCAAACACAAATTAATGAAGTACTTTTCTAATACGTTGAAGATTTTAAATGTAACTAATTACAATTACGCAAGTCGTAATTGTCGGCAAATGTACATTTATGAAACGTCATTGTCGTCGTCTGTACAATTGGTTTTTTCATTTTTGGATGGCGTAATTTTTCGTTAGCGTTGCGTTTAAAGAAATCATTGGAATATCCCGACAAGTTTTCATGATAACCTCTCTACATCGTAGATATACAAAGCGATCGCATTTTAAAACTAGCCAAGAAGCATCACGTATTGTTTCTTATTGATACTAGGTCAATAGATTAACAGTAGGTGAATATTAATACATTTGGTAAAATTCAACAAGTTGTATGAAAGATAAATAAATTATATTGTGTTGTTAATAATAAGCATAGTTTTATTAGCTTCAAAATAGTTTTACAATTTATGTGTAGGGGAATTGTGTCTGATATCGCCCTTGTTCCTCATTCCGCACCCTACAATATTGAGACTGCGATACCGTTACGTGTTGCATTCTATCAGCGAGCAATGTAAGCTGTTGAACAACACTGCTTTGAATGATCTTTTGTTTTATTTTAGTTAGAAATGTGATGTAAAAAGTAGCGTGGCAGTACACAGTTCGATGTATACAAAAAAGATATATACTAAGAACGACTTTCTGCTGAAAACATGTTATATAGTGTCTAATTTTATTCCTAAATTAGAGATATTCGTGGCTAACTATTATTTTGAAGCTTCAATCGGTTATGTTTTTTCCTTGCGGTATTTCTAATTCCGCCCTCAAATGTTCATTATACCGCCCATTTTTCCTAATTGGTCTGCCTCTAGAATACCACTGAAGCTCCCTCAGCCTCCAATGAGTAACAAGATCTTTTTTCGAGAGTAAATCGGCCAGGCAGAGATCATATTATGATAATCCTGGAATAAAATGATGCGGTTTAGTTTTATTATTATAGAAGTTTTTAGTAAAAATTTGGTTTTAAAAAATGGGGTACGTATTAGGCACAGTTCCCTTGTAGCATTATCTTCTTAATTAAGAAATTAAGTTGTAACGCCGAAAAATGATAAATAAATAATGTGTTTTGTTGCACAAAAACATATTTATCCAACAAAAATTACATTACAGATAATATATGTAATCCTATTAACACAGTATACGGAACATAAGTAGTAATCAAGTATCGCAATTAATTTAGTATCATTCCAGCATTATACTCTCTAATCCATCATTGTCAACAATGCAGATAGGTATCCCATTGACGTTTTCACCGTCTGTGTAGAATAAAAATAAAATATAATTTCCGATTTTTGTCTCATCGGTTTAATAAAAATGATATTATTCTGATACCCTTAGTTTATATAATATATTTAAAAAGCACAATATTCAGCTTACAGAGGATGACAAAACAAATCTTATAGATCAATTCTTGGAAATTTTCTCCTGTTTTAAAGCGTGTTTGAGTCTTGTCATATCTTCAACTTTTTTCCCCTCACAGTTTTAAGTAGCTCTGTTTTTAATTTTTATCGCGGCTGTATCTGGAGACTTCGAAATTCACTTTAGAAATGCTTTTTATATTGTTTCACATGAACTTCAAAGTCATTTTTCCATCATACCGTTGTGCTGCAAGTGAACTTGACGC
>NW_020225337.1:21977-41335 GCF_003070985.1 Temnothorax curvispinosus | reverse complement strand
CACACACACACACACACACACACACACACACACACACACACACACACGCACGCACGCACGCACGCACGCACGCACGCACGCACACAATATACATATATTCGATAAGATACAATAATATAGAATATTTCTCTCGTATGCGTATGCGCGCGCGCGTGTACATACACATATAATTGTATATAGTACAGATGTTTGTATATACACGTACGTTGGCAGCGGAGCTTGAAAATGATTCGGTCTTAACGATGAATGTTTCCGTACTACTCAAAAGTCCATGGTCAAATTGTTAAATCTTTCAGTCAAGTTTGTCACGTTAAAATAACATTATGTTTACGAGCTTCATGACTTGTTTTCACTAGGTGTTGTAATATTTTTCGTCAAAGCTATAACTCAATTACGCAGTAAATCCTTTTTGTCGATTATTTTAAAGTAAAAAGTAAGTTATTGAAGATATTACATAGGTATTACCACAAAATGTAGTATGAGAGCAGTGTAATCTATGTTTGTGTTGTGCAGATATATTACAATATCGTATATTTAAAAACACAAAGTTTTAAAAGTAGTATTAATATTATTTAAAAATCATATTAGTATGTATAAATATAATGCAATAAACAACTTCCACATGTAAAGCATAGGTAATAAAAATTGAAATAAGTTCAAAGATTTTTTATGTAAAAAGCATATATAATCCATAATTAAAGATTCCATAATTAAAGATCTATCTATGGCCTACTCTAACATCATGCTATATAAATTATTCATGAGTTTAATTTCTCCTTCATTTGTTTTTTGATATATAATATAATCATATTGAGAGAAAAGGTGCCTTTTCACGTTAACGCTCGACGCTCATTTTTAGCAAATAAAAATCTTCAGAAATAATATCTTTTATTTATATATATATATCCATAAAATATTATTACTTGAAGATATTACTTGAAAATAATTAATATTTTACGTATTTCGAAGTCTATGTTTGATTGTACTGGGACGATTAACGACGATTCAGCGACGACGCTGAATATTAAACAAATTCAACTTCATTTCTTTGACGCTAGCGTCCAAGCGAAACTACCACGTTCACCTTGTTGACGTTCATTTTCAGCGTCTCATGAATTGGCAAACAGTCTGACAAGAATTTATATAGCACTGACACTAGTATATAAAATAATTTTATATCACAAAGCCGATATTAATACGTAAAAATTTTCAATTTTGAAATTTGCGACAACTAATGTACAGAATGTATTGATTAATATTAGTAAATTGTACGGAAACACTCAATGTTAAGGGCAGTTTTTGTAAAATATTTAGGGAAAATCCAAGCTATACTCTCTCTCAACATATGTATATGTTTCGGGAAACATGAAAAATTAGGAATTATACATAATGGCCGGCCAATATGGATAATTCCCAATTTGTTTGGTCAAAATGATTAATAGAAAAGAATTAATCAAATTTCCCGGTTATTATGCATATTTTCCAATGCTGAATGGTCATTTTGATAAATCATCTTATTTGATTAACTGTTTTAAAGCGCGTCACTAACCTATGTAGGTTAGTGACGCGCTTTAAACAGTTAATCAAATAAGATGATTTATCAAAATGACCATTTTGCATTGGAAAATATGTATAACGACCGGTTAATTTGATTAATTTGAACATTTTTGCTTTTATTATTCAAATGTCCCAAAAGAAGCAGGAATTATGCATATTGCCCGGTCATTATGCATAATAACCGATTTAATCAAATTTCCCGTAACATATATACAGAATATTCCCTGAATATTAACGCCATTTTTCACTTATTATTTCGAAAGTTATATTCTCTGAAAAAAAAGAAAAAGAAAAGAAGAAAAAACCCGAGGAAATTTCATAGTAACATTTTTCAATGCATCTTTCCGATTTTTTAAATTAAATATATTTAAAAATCAAGTATTTAAAATTACTTATTTTGAATTTTGGATTTATTATCTTGTAATTATAGACATTTTTATGGAAATCGGTGATACGGTTTATAGCTGAAAAGAATGGCGTTCTTAGCGGGGAAAAGTATTTGTTTATAAGGTTCCTTTGATAACACAACTAACGCTAAGATACTCCGCGGGCTGCTGCGAGCTGTTTTCGAAATCTCACGAGGACGTTCCGAGAGTCTCCGCAATGAGGGAAAGAAGGATTAGGAGAAAACAAAAATTAATGAACAAAGTTCTGAAGATTTTGGAAAAAACAGGAAGATGGAGATGTATGTGTGTGTATGTGTGTGTGTAGATGAAGAAAGACGGAAACAAAAAATAGGGAAAAAAATAATAAAGATAGGAGCGTGTGTATGTGGGGATGGGGAGTAGGGAGAGTAGAATAAGGACTGCTAAATTTTTTTTGTGTACGTGCTTAACTATCCTACGTACGTAGACTAAATCTATTTTTGGCAATGTTGATTAGGTATACGACACGTTAAATATTATGATACCATGAGTAGATGCACTGGCCATAGTATTATGCGCTATGTAAGGTCGCTTAACACCCGTTTCTTGACGCGTTATCTGTACAATTCTGGAGAAACGGCGGAGACCCCGGTCCATCACGCTTTCGTTATTTCACGTGCGCGACTCGGATTGGGATAAGAGAAAAAGAGAAATTAAAATCTACAGCCGGTGTTCTAGAAAAATACGACAATCGAGATGCATGGGTGATTTTTTATCCTCTTCTAAATATTATTTAAAATAGCCATAGCCTCTATATATCGCGTTGCAATTGTTTTCGTCTCGTGTATCTCGACGATTGAAGACCAAAATGAAGCTTTTATCCAAATTCATCTCAACTTTGAAAAATGAATAGATTTACGCTTATTATAAATGACATATAAATGTATACAAGAGGTAGATATAGAACCCTACTAGATTTCCGGTACACTATTAAAGCGAAGCCTCTCCTTGTTCTGATTCTAAACTGACTACGCAGCAGCAGCGGAGTCTTAAAATTTGTGTACTTTTAACATATCCGGCGTATGAGTAAACGTTATCTAAGTATTACTTTCTTAAGTTTCTCGTTCATCGTCGAGACAGATCGAAGAGGAGGAAGAGAGAGCGCGCAACCGTGAGTATCCATATAATAACAATGCGACAACAACGGTATATAGGTATACGTCACGCCGTGCTTCTTATTGCTTCCAGAGTCTTAGCTTAGATAATTGCGTGCGAGTATCCGGTCCGAGATTAAGTACAAGTCTTTTTCCGAGAGGACGGAAATTTAGAAATGTTAATCTTCGCGCACACACACAGTTACAGCAGTCTCGTAATACAATAGCATCTACAGGTCTCTAATTTAAGGCTCCACAAGTGCCACCTCCGAGCAACGGAGACGAGAGGAGGCACGTCATATTGTGACACAGTTGCTAGCATTTTGCTTTTTATTCAAGCCCGAAGTATCCCCTATTACGCCAATCTTTATCTAATACCTTTTATTGTCAACCGCCCAAATTTCTCGTCATTAGACGAATCTGTTAAAATGTTGCGTATGAAATGTGGGATCTTTCACCATGTTTTTAAACCTTTGTTGTAAAATAAATAGCATTCGATACTACTTGTAATACAATTCTTCTTGAAAAAGACGCCAAATAAAAATTACAATATTAAATCATAATTTATAAATAATATTAAAACTAAACAGTTGCGATATAACCATTAAAATTTATACAACTTGTAATATAACTTGTTTTAATTTAAGTTACATTTATAATTCAATATAATTAGAGTAAAATGCAATTAACATTTAATTTTGTTAATATTCGCCAATCTCTTTTGTTTTAAATTTATATGTAACTTATCTCAATTAAATTCTCTTACAATTACTCAATATGAGTAAAGTTATTAGTAAAATTACAATAAATTATGCATTACTATAAAGTTTTTCTACAGAGAATTTAATACAAAATTATAATTTAATTATATTAGGGGAAATCATGGTCAGTTTGTTTTCTATTCTGATACGTACAAAGTTAGTGATTAAGTTTGAATAATACAATCAACATTATTAAAGATACAAAATGTTTTTTTTTATTTCTGAGATTATGTCCTCCAAATGTACTATTTGAAAGTTTTGCCTGTAATATTTGATATTATGTATAAATAGTACTTTCGTTCTTTTTTTCAATCCTGTTAAACCCCTTACACAATGAGAGGCGATAGTGATAGCGATAGCGATAACGACAAAATTTTCAACCTATTGGAAGCCGTGTATCAATGCTGTAGCTTTGTCGACAATTTTATCGCTTTTCGCTATCACTATCACTATCGCTATCGCTATCACCTCGTATTGTGTAAGGGGTTTTAGAGTGAAAAATCCAACATTCATCGCGCAACGTATAAAAGCTTTTGAAAGGACCTTAAAATTTGGAGCGTAACACAATTAAATGTCGGAAGCCGTTAACGATGTTGCAGGTATGCCGTTGGAGGTTGCTGTTGCTGTCACCGTCACCATAACACAACCGATCGAAAGATGCGTACGATGTGAAATAAGACGATGACGACGACAACGACGAGCACTTCCGAGCGACACCACGGTTGGATCCGCGGCACGTTTATGTACAACGGGCGAGCACATATAAAATTTTATATAAAAATATTTTTTCATATGCGTGTGTTTTTTATCTGTGTTTTGTGTACGTATACTGTGTATGTGTGTACGTATATTCCCGTATGTATGTGTATATTTATATATGTACATCTTGAATAATTAATACTGAGTAATTAATATCATCTCGTTCCATCGTGCGCATTATGCCGCGGCGTGAGCCTGATGGCTTTCCACGAAACGTCGTCACAGTCCCCAGTGCGAATGATTTCTTGGGAGGAAAACGCTGAGAGTCTGCCAGGAGGGATATTAAAAATCCATCCAGAATAAACGTCACCGAACAGACTAAACATCGTTGAGAAAGCATACCTAAGCGCCAAACCAGATTTTTCCTTAATGCGTCTCCTCCGAAAGTGAAGTTGCCACTAGATTGAGGGGAACATCGGAAACGTTCTCCTCGTCACCTTCGTCCGCTTCCTCATCCACGGACAAGTGCCGTTGCATACGTTCCTCGGTTTTTACATGTTGCTAGAAATACAATAAATCGTGCTTGATAAGAATAAATCCGCAGCAAAAAAAGAGTATAAAAATAAGAAATATTCAAATAAAAGATTTTGTTAAATATAAAAGTATTTAGATAAAAAATGTTTAGTTTAATTTCATAAGTTTAATCATTAACCCTTTAAGTGACAGTGACGCATATACGCGCATTGTTTTATTTTGCTCCAGTTAGCAAGATTTTCACGAAACTTACTACTTACAGATTTTTTTGAGTCGCGGAATGCGAATTTGGAATCAGAATTAAGCGGGAAACACAAACTTTTGCATAACGCATAATGCGTGAGCATAAGAAAATTGATTGTCTATTTCCTTATGCACATGTATATGGATCAATCAATTTTCTTATGCTTACGTATTATGCGTTATGCAAAAGTCTGTGCTCCTCGCTCACCGTGTCCCCGCTATACAAAATTAAAAATGGCTGATCTAATATGACGACCCAAAATTTCGAAAACTTTTATGAATTAGCGGATTTCTATGAAACTCGGTACTAGGAGATTTTTGGGTTGCTGAATACGAATTTACTGTCAAAATTTCAAAATAGTGGATCCAATATGGCGACTTCTAAATTTGGAATAATGCAATAAACTTCTGCGTTCTAAAGAATGACAGTCAAGTCCGAGAGGTCTTGAAATATGACGTACACTCAAAATTCGAGTGATCAAGCCCTCGGTCAAGTCAATCTGTCAAACACTGTCGATCAAGTCAGTTCAAAAAAGAACAGTTAGTTCAAAAGAAGTTGGATCATGATTTTGAATTTTTGAACTTTGACCCCGGATTCGTACTCAGTGACTCAAAAAACCCATTAATACCAAATTTCATGGAAATCTGACAGAATTTTTATCTTGCCATTTTTTGTCCGTTTGATGCTCATTTTCCTGCCACTCAAGGGGTTAAAACCTAGCTTGGCTCACAAACCCCTATTGTCTTTATTTGATTTTTAATCCACCGAGCCATTGTCAATGTCTTTTTATCTTAAAAAAATATTTAGTCTTTTTAACCAAGTCTCACTAGACACATTAAATGCGAATACGAGAATACTTCTTATTCCAATACTCAACATATGACAAAGAAAGTATCTTACATGAATCATGTAACTAGATAAAGGTATTGAGTAAGCAACTGGTGGAGGCGGATGGCCACCGGGTATGCGCGTAGGCGTTAACGCTGCATGCATCATCAGCTGAGGATGAATTTGTTGTCGAAGAGCATTCAGCATATCCGCACTCTCGGTATCCATTTGTTCTCTTGTAGACTGAGATGCTAAGACTGAGTCTCCTTTTTCTAAATAATAATAATAATAATAATAATAATAATAATAATAATAATAAACACATTAATTTCGTAAGAATGGATTATTTCCACACATATCACAAGAAATTGAAATATTTTTCAAAGAAATTAAGACCATCTAATAATAAACGATACTTAAACAATAAAAAACTATTTAAAATTACAAATTAATTGCATATTTATATTGAGAATACTGTTAAAATTGCTAATACACTCATATGTAAATTAAGGGGATGCTGGAGCCGTCTGTTTTACCGGCATTTTTTGTCGGCACGTAGCGTCGTATTAATTTGACAGAATTAAAAATCCTTCTCCAGAATTGCAGTACATACATTAATGATTCGGGGGAACTCCGATTTTATATAGAAAACGAGAAAAAATTACGGAAGTACAGATTTCCTTATCCTACTTTTATCCCAATATGGCGTCTCGAGTTGCGGCGAGCTGTCAGCTCGTTACAAGATGTATTTCATATAAGAGATATACCATTAGTACGAACGCGAAAACAAGTTCCCCCGAATTGCACAACAAGAAAAACATCGATAAACCCTCCAAATCAAGATTTAGAAGCGTAATATAAAAGTATAATGTCGGTGTGCATCGTGCGTATGTGTGCGTGCAATGTAGCGTGCTATCCTTGTCTATATCTTTGTCTATACAAGGACAGATATAGTCGGTGAGCACTTCTTTATCGACGCTGATCGAGTTCGGCTACGGCTCCAGCATCCCCTTAAGTAACAAAATGAAAACGCGGCATATTCCTTAAAACTAGAATAGCAGTGAATTCGATTGATATCTGAGCATTGTTCAACTTTCGAGATTTAAAGACACGCTAGTCTTGATTTCTTTTTAAAGTATTATAAATATATGTCTTAAAAAGAAATTAAATAAAGTACAAATAAAACCAAAAAAACACTGCTTTTTTAATCCGTTAAAAACCCAAAATTTATCAAGTTAGAATATAATCCCTTTTCTACAATGTGAAAAAAATTAACTACAAAAAGTTAACTACAATATAAATAATTCAATATGTATATTTATTTTGTAGTCAATTTTTTATAGTCAATTTTTTTCACATCGCAGAAAAGAGATTATATTCTAACTTAACAAATTCTGAGTGTTTAACGGATTAAAAAAGCAGTTTATCATATTAAAAAATTATATTAAATGTTTCAACGGTTGTTGCAAAAGAAACTGTTTACTAAAAATTTAATCGCTAAGAAGCTCTTACTTCTATGCCTCGTTGGTTTCTCGCCTTTAGGTCTGCGTCTGCGTGTATGTATAGTGTCCCTTCGCATGGTAACCGGACGATTAACGCCGTGCAGCTTGTAGTACAGCCCGCAAGCGTTGCACACCATTTCACCCTTCATGTTTCTTCTCCAGATGGTTGTTGTCATGGTGCCGCAATTTGTACAAGACATATCAACTTTTTTCGCCACGTTGCCGCTTTGCTGATCGAACTGTTGCTTCTGATCTTGCTCCATCTAAAACCACCAATCGATTATTGTGAGCAAGTGATAACGTCTTATGAGCAATAACAGACCGTTTGCACAGGAGAAATACCTTATTTTTTATCTTGCTCGACCATGTGGTAAAATCATGCGCTTGCTCCTCATTGTTATGTTCATGTTGGTAACTGGCAACAATGTCTGGGCTTGCTGGAGCTTTACTGGGATAGCTCTGCTTCCTGCGACCTTTCGTCGTTGTTGTCATCTCCTTACGACCAATACTGCCAGGGCTAGACGGATTACTGTCTATCGAAGCACTCTGTACAGACTGCATATAACATCATTTTACTCACCATTAAATTTTTTCAAAAATTTTTTTGGATTTACAAGTAATACATTTTATACTTATTTAACCTTATAAATGTCTTATATCAATCGATCGTAATATGTAACAGTCTATGTCGGATGAAAAAGTAAACCTAGTTTTTTTAAATAAATAAAATCAACTTTATAAAATAATTTTAGTTGTATCTATAAGAGCTCATGCACGATGAGAGGAATAAGAAACAAGGAATTAAACATAGAGAGAATTCATAGTCGCATCTTTTTTCAAGACACGGTCTTCAAGGAATTAAACATAGATAGAATTCATAAAGATCGTGTCTTGAAAAAAGATGCGACTATGAATTTTCTCTATGTTTAATTCCTTGTTCCTTATTCCTCTCATTGTGCATGAGCCCTAAAGGCCCCCGCACAATGAAAAATATAAGGAACAAAGAACAAATATTAGCGATTAGAAATAAGAAATTAGGAATAAAGCTGGTGTAGCATTATAATGATACACGGCTTCCGATAAGTTAAAAATCTATTGCCTGTGTTATTTCCTGTTTCTGTTGCCTGTATTTTTCATCGTGCATTCAACTTTATTCTTGATTCTTTAGTCCTCCTAATCGCTAATATCTGTTCCTTGTTCCTTATATTTTTCATTGTGGAGGCCTTAATAATTTTATAGTTACAACTATATAGGGGAAAGTGGAATACCTGTGCGCACCTAAGGTAAATCTGTTAATATAAAATGGCTTTTATAGTTACAATTAATTTTTAAATGCAGCTATGAAACCTTTAAACGTTTGTCTACAAGTACGTGAATTTATACTTAATAATAATTTTGTTGTTAAATATTTATTGAGCAATATTTAGGACGATGCAAAGTCGGGCAAAAATGAAACTGGCGAATAGTGCGCAAAATTTGTGTCTGCAGCAGATAAATTTCGAACTTTTCTACTTAAATCATTAGTTTTAAATGTTGTTAATGTGAGTAATGATAAATAATTGGAAATTAAATGCAAAACTTTAAAAATAGAGGAATATTTGAACAAAAATTTTTTGCGAGTAGAACTGACTCAACTGGCTTCAACGCACAATTAATTCGACATAAATATATATAAATTCAAAAATAAATAAACTATATATGTATACATAAAATCGACATAAATAAAAGCCGCGCACTATTCCCCGGATTTGTTATTCCGGGACAATTTTGTCAATTATTCGCGAACCACAAATAAAATTATGGGACCAATACGGCAAAAGGTTCCCAAGGGATCGTATTTCACTATGTTATACCAATTACAGTAGCAAATAAAAATTGCCCACTTACGAACTTAACTCCTGTCGCTTCAAAATGGTAAGGAAATGGGCGCGTTTTCTTTTCGCTTCCTCTGTTCAAACAAAGCTTTGGATAAAATGTATCTATATTATCTAGAATTGATGTAAGCTTTGAAATTTTGCCACGTGTTGTCAGCTATCGTCAGTCTTGAACTTGAGGTGCGCACTATTACCCATACGCATTCCCCTACACTTTCCCCTAACTAATATTTAATTGTAACTATAAATGATTTTACAGTTTTCAAGATTAATATCTTAACGATGTCGGTGCCGGATTCAACATATGGATGGAAAAAATTAATACATGTTTTATATTTAAAATTAGTTGAAGATTTCAAGGAAAGGATGCATTTTACTTTACTGAGCCAAAAGGTCGAGAAAAGGACGTCTTTCGGCAGCAATGCATTGTTATTTTCACTCAAAAGAGCATAACTACAATCAATTTACGATCTACCTGTTATCAGAACAAAGAGACGATACTACAGAAAGAGCCCAAACGCACAGTCAGGAGATCTTTGTTCGTAAATTCGTCGAAATAAAAGCATCTCGTGATCAAGGATATCTCACTCGCGTTGACAAAATATCAAAATTAAATAATTTACAATAAATATTTATAATTTACATATAAATATTTATTTATTATAAATTACATAATTTTAGTATTTTACCAATATATAAATCAACAACAAAATACTATGTTTTTTTTGCTCTTAATAATATCAATATAATCTATTTGAGAATATTTCATCATGAATTTGTAATTCATAAAACAAATCATTGTTATATGAAAAAAATAAAAGATTGTTATAATTACAAAGATGTTTTGATGCAATTATTAAAAAAAAAAAAGATACAAAAATAATAAAGAGGCAGTTAAAAAAAAATAATTTTTAACAATATTTGTCTCTTAATTAATAAGATAGAATCTTTCTGATATATTTCATATCTTGATATCCGTTAACAGAGTGCGAACAGAGTCCCAAGAGTTCCCGATTATCTATTATTTGCGGAATTCTACCTGGAATATGTCCCGAATAGGTTTAAAAGAATTTCCCGATCGGCCGATGGGCCGACTGGCGGCTTAACCGATGACCTGAGTTTTTCCCGCCACTATACCTGGCCCTTTTCTCTCTATTTACCAAACGTACAGATGTTCGCGTTTGGCGAGGCATTTTCGAGAAATGTTTTGTCTGCTTAGGACGAGGCAGGACAAGGCACTACTGCTACGCGCAGAAAAATCACACAAAACGATTCAAAAAAATGCAAACATATTTGCAGATTGTTCTCTCTATTTATCTATTTATTTAATCCACATGTGTTTGTAAATTTTTCTCTTTCTCTTTCTATCTTTCTTTACTAACGCGATTTCGATCTTTATTTATATATTAGTTACCGAAATGTTCAACTTGTGGTCGGTTCTCACTCACCTTATTTTCTAAGCTTCCTATATTGGTACGATTACCAAGCACAGGGAAATCGGCCAACGTACGCTCGGTAGCTGTCCCCTGGGTATCCCTATAGAATCTGATTTGCGGGGATATCTTGTCCGAATCAATCGCAGTAATACCGATCTGCCTGTTGTTCATCAAAGAGCGCAGCAGATTGGTCGCTTCACCGGTGAATCCATTGTTCAATTTATCACCGTTTGTTCGCGTAATTTCCAAACTTCTGTTGCTGCGTAACAAAATACGAAGGGACGTGTGTAATTGCATAACTTTAATAGTTTACTGATTGCAAATGTCTAGCGGCTTATGATATTTATTGCCAGTTTAATTTATAATTTGCAATCATAAGCTTCCCCCCCCCTTATTAGCAAAACGATTATTATGGCGATACTCGATCGTAATTTTATCGCCAGATTTAACAAAATAACTCGCAATATAAGGAGGCAATTGAGTCAGATTTGAAACGACTTATTGATCAAAATTCGAATACAACAAACAAATTTGTTAGTATAAAAATATTGACAACGAAATTTACTTCGATAAGCAATGATGAAAGTAAAGTGATTAAATTTTACTAGTTTATTTATATAACTAGTCATTTTACATAACAACGTGAGAATATGAGACCGTAATCATACATAATGTAATACATTGAAAGTGTAACTATAATATTGAATTAGTATAACATAGCAATGCTTTCGTTATTGACTTTGAAAATTAGATACACAATGTCGCTTATCTTATCTGTAAGCACCTCACACGGGATACATTTGTGCACCTTACTACCGAGCAGATATCGAGTGAACAAATATTTGCCGAACAAACAGCAACGTTTGGCTTACTTACTTGGCTAGAGCTTGCCATAGCTTTGTCGCTTCCTGATCGATGTTAGTATCAGAGCAGTTGCTCTCTGGCGTATCCATTCTATTAACTGGACTACAATTTGCCGTGTTGGACTCGGAGCCATCATAGTTGCTCTCGACTCGACTCCTCTTACTGACGGTCATATCGTAACCATTTTCCTCGCCTTCGATATCCTGTTCGTCACGATCTTCAATTTCCAGTCGTTCAGGATCGGAACTGTTGGAACTGTTGTCATCGTCTAGCTCGCACTTAATATTATCGTGTTCTCGCATATCATTGCTCTGCAACTCTAGATGATGCGTTTGAGTTTGAGGTATTACGTTTTGATTAATGCTGGCCGGCTCGGAGTTAGGCTCCTCGTTGAATAACATCCTATTCAACTCGAGGAACGATTGCAGAGGGCTCTCGCCCGCTACTTTGGCAGTGGAGAAAGACTCTTTCTAAGAACACATAGAGAAAAGGTATATGTATATAATTTATCTTCTTGCTTATAGATTCAGTGCAATTTTAACGAAACGACGCATAATTTGTTACTTAATCTCAAACAATTCAAATCCAATACCTGCTCGTCATGAGACAACTGCTGCTTGAAAAAATCCAGGTACTGTTTGAGTACGATGTCAGACTTTTGCGACACTTCGCGAAAGTTGTCCAGCATATTCAACTTACATACACACCGATGGCAGATAATCGGTGGTAAGAAATCACCATCTTTTACCTATCGAGAATATATCGTGTAACAAAACTAGATAACAAAAGCGATGGGTAGGTACTGTTCATTTGGCTACAATGACATAACTCTCTGACACTAACTCAATTGTCATTTTTAAAGTTGTCTGCAAAATAATAGTGAGAATTCTGTACAGTGAACGAAGAGCTCTGACACTAATATGTAGTTAAATTGCTCTGCAATCAGTTGTTATACCAAAATAGCATTTAAAAATATTACAAAATTTTAATGATTCTAAACATTTGAACCTATTTTCTGAAAAAACATTGTTTTTCAGACATTTTGAGTTATGTCATTGTCATTGTTGTAACAAATGAGTGATACAAAAACTATAATGTTCTCAAAATTAATTTCTGTGATAAGATCCTTGTTATAGAAATAAAAGTGAGAATAATTGAAAATTGCAAGAGATATATTTTTATTATAGTAAGTTATCAACTTATTTTCTAGTAAATATCTTAATTATCAACTTTACACTAAAAATAACGTCTGATATATAATTTTAATAAAAATTTACTGGTTAATAAAATCTTATGAGCAAAGATCTGATCGATATAAGTCCTTAAGACATCCTACTAAATAAAATATCGAACGGAGAGTATGTTTTTGATATACTGTGCATCTTTAGTTCTCGCTTATATAAGGATGATCACGAATAGGAGGACGATCTGTGTCTGACGTAAAGTTTTGCAATAAAAACTGGGTCTGCAAATACTATATCGAGAGCCCGTGTCTCCCGATCGGCATCGCGCGTCGGTCAGAATGGATGCTTCTGGCAATTTAAAAGGACATTAAGGAGCGCCGATAGAGGCGAGAACGGCGCGGATAACGCGCGGCATGACAACGGAATACGCGTGTGAAACATGATAACAGGCCATCCAAATAAGGAGCCGCAGCCTTCCCTCCCCCCTCCATGACTCGCGCGGCTGTAGTTCCGCTTGCCACGCTCGCGCGGGGCTTATCACTGCCATTTTAAATGCCGTTGCTGCTCGTCGGCTTATCTCGCGGACACATCTCTTGCCAAACTTTCTCTCGTGGCACGCGCACATACACTCACACATACACAGCCGCGCGGTGACGCGGTTACCCGAGTGCGCGGAGTGCGAGTGCGATCGCGAATGCGAGAACGTGCGTGCTAGACAGAAACGGCGAGTGAAGGAGCGACTCCGAGTCTCGCGGTAGAGCGCGCGCGCGAGAGCACCTCTAAAGCCAAGCGAGCGTGTGAGCGAGTGAGCGTACGGAGGCAGAGGGAGAAGAAGAGAGGGGACGATAGCACGGCGACGATGAGAACGACGCAGACGGAGAGACGCATACACGGCCGCGCCGAAGAGATATACCACAGATGGTCGCGTCCGATGAAATGCGGATAATCACCGCGGTGCACGGCAAATCTCACCGTGATTGACAAGCACGCCGATATCTTCTCGGCGTAATTCTGTTGGGTGCCCCCTTCCTCGAATATGGAATACTTGACATCGTCCAGGGATAAACAAAGGCGACACAGCTCGTAGAACTTCTGCGGTACATCGAACATAATTGCGAGCTCCGGCTTGCCTGCGGCCCACGTAAAGCGCGAGTCATCAAGAGGTATGCTCTAACAGCGGCCGACGTGCGATCTTTCTCCACTGCCACTGCTCGCGTTCAGCGATGAGGATGGTTTATACGGATCACTTATCACAGTCACCACCGCGGCTCATTGTCAGCGGCACAGTACACGCACCGCCATGAATCGCGTTGCACAAAGAGGGCGAACCCCGTGGAACGTGGAACGCGCTGGCTGGGACTGGCTGGGACTAGAGAACTTGTAAAGAGGCTTGTTTGCGTTGCTTGAAATCCCCAAACATTTTTGCACTTGAAATGAGATAAATATATATTCGGCCGTTGGAGAGAGAGAAAGCGAAGATGCTGAGTGCAAAAAGTGCAAGCAACGCGAACAGACCCAAGGCCGGTCCATATAACTAGTATCAGAGAGAAACCTGAGAGCGGCCATCCGGCTTCGGGGGACGTCTGTCCTAATCTGCCCTCTGAGAAAGTGGACGTCAACTACGGCGTTACGCTCGGTAACGATCAGAGAGGACTCGGGTAACGATACATGGGTTCGTATCCATGCTATGGTTCGTGTCCGAACTACTCAGATGGAGGGGATATGCTGGTCGCACAAGCCTTTCCTCTGTCCGTGTACGCTAGGCCCTCGGCAAGCTTCGAGCGGGGAGAGAAGGGCAGACATACGATCTGCTGTCTCTCTTGAGCTGTGACGTTGCCGCTTTGCACGGGCCGGCTTGCCGGCTATACCACGATGCCACGCATTTCGGGTATCGCGTCTCGTGTCTCGCCGAGTGCCGAGTCTCGAGTTGACAAATCGACGATACGCTATACCCGCTTATACGTTACATTTGCTTGTATACAAATTTTAATTTTTATATTTATAATTAAATAAATATATATATATATATATATATATGTATATATATTTGAAATTTATAAATATATAAAGATTGCAAATATAATTAATTAAATAAATATTTATAAACATAAAAACTAAAATTCGTAAATGTAATGTATAAAAATCACCGTTCTATGCTTTTCTATCTAAAAAAGTCTTACATTAAAAACCTTTACTTTGCATAATAAATTTTAAATTTAATATTTAAATGCATACCAATAATTATATTATTAACTATATTGAGAAAAAAATGGTAGTTTATAATGTTTCTTGCACTCTTATTAAATTTATTTTACCTATGCATGTTCAAGCGGCCAAATTACGAGCAACAACAGAAGGATAATTGGATAAAAATAAAAACACTTTCTTAAATAAACAATACACATGGGTAACAGTGAGTTCTATTATAATTCTCGTATAGTTCTGAACGTGTTCTAACGTTTATTTCTAAAGAGTTCTGACGATAAGCATTATTTATTCATATTTTAAATAATTTTTATCGCCCAAGAAAGACGCATTTACGGGTATGTGGGTGAGACGCTGTAGAAAATCTCGGAGTTCTGGCTTATATAAAATATTTTTCGTACAGTTCTAAGCATACTAAAACAATTTCTAAAGAGTTCCGGGCATTGGCAATGTTGTATAATTTTTAAATAAATTAATAACGCATGAAAGTCAGGAATTTATCGAGAATAGGGTCTTTCTCGAGCGATAAGAATTATTTTAAAAATGAATAAATAATGCTTATTGCCAGAATAAAATGGGACAACGTTAGAACACGTTCAGAACTACACGAGAATTATAGCAGAACTCACAGAACTGCCGAAATACGGCCAGCGTCTCACCTTATTTTCGATAAATTCCTGATTTTCGAGCGGTATTAATTTATTTAAAAATTATACAACGTAGCTAGTGTTTGCTAAAGTTAATAAACATATATATACAACGTAGCTAGTGGCGGGAACTCTTTAGAAAATGCTTTAGTATGCTCAGAACTATACGAAAAATATTTTATATAAGCCAAAACTCCGAGATTTCGCACAGCGTCTCATCTTCTTCTGTCATGATTACTTTTCGGTTAATATTAATTTTTTTAAATATAACACAAAGATTCTAACGCTCGGAACTCTTTAGAAAATGTTTCAATATGCTCAAAACTACTCGAAAAATATTTTACATAAACCGGAACTCCGAGATTTCAACTAGCGTCTCAACCGGTATACTCGATGCATTGTAATTTTTTTTAGTACCTTATAATTAATTTTTTTTCTTTTATATGGCAGAACTCTTTATAGAACTGTTATAGAACTATAGATCTTGCAAAATCTGATGAGATAAACTCTTTATAGAACTGTTATAGAACTATAGATCTTGCAAAATCTGATGAGATACAGTGGTGGAACTTGTGTAGGACAAAATGAGACGCTGCGTGAACATAGCGTCTCAGTTTGTACTGACGCGTTTTTTGAAAGAAACCAGAACTCTCAATAATTTGTGAGTTTCTGCAAAATGAGACGATAGCTTCACACACACGTTAGGAAGAGAATGTATAAAGAATTATTAACGGAGATATTTTAATTTAAAAGATCATTAAAATATATATTTTTCAGGAATGTTTTATAGGGAAACGAAGAAAGTGAATAACGTTAAATTTTGCATGTTTTCTTCACTTTATTTTAAAAATTTATTTTTATTTTTTAAGTAACAAAAATGCTTTTTTTTCTGTTATATCCTGGTCACTATAATTGACAGACGATGTAAATAATTCTAGTTGTTTTAGGTATCTGAAACTAAAATTTTCTTATTCTGCAGGAGAAGTGTGGCTATCGTCTGAACTAGAACTAAATCAATATTTCCATTCTGAGCGGCTTTTTTATTTAAAATATTATAATTTTTTTTCAAAATTTTATTAGTATTTTATTAAAAGAAAATGTTTATTCTAGTTCAGACGATAACCCATATCACTTATTCTGAATAAGAAAATTTTTGGTTTTTACGTTTCTGATACCTGTCGATTTAAGCTGCTTTAACTGTTATTCTATTCACTGGCGAAATAAATTTATTATTCTGATTTTTAATAATATAAGAGAAATAAGACTGTTTTATGTGTGACCGTTATACAATCAATCAATATTAAATAAGCCGTGTACGATCCGAGCTCGGATCTTAATAGCCTAATAATGTTTTTTATGTATAATTACACGTATATTTTTTCCAATCTTAATAAATTGCGCGCTGACTAACTTGTCAGACTTACAACACAGCTCCTGTTGGAGTAGTAAATTCTTTACTATTATTTAAATCAATTTAATTAGAGGGGTGTGAGGGGATTTTATTAATCCAATAGAAGCTGTGTTGTAAGTCTGACAAGTTAATCGACGCGTATTATAGTTGATTAAAGTTGGAAAAATATGTAAATATAGTATATAAAAAATATTATTAGGCTACTATAAAATCTAAGATCAAATCGTAAATGGTTTATTTAATATTGATTAATAATATTTTTGATAAAAAAGCTGCCTAGAACTTAGAATGGAAATATTGGTTTAGTTCTAGTTCAGACTATAGCCACATATACTTCTTCTGAATAAGAAAATTTTAGCTTTTTGCGTTTCAGATACCTAGAACAGCTAGAATTATTTACACCGTCTGTCATTTATGGTGACCAGGATATAACAGAAAAGAAGAGCATTTTTGTTACTTAAAAAATAAAAACAAATTTTTAAAATAAGGTGAAGACAACATGCAAAATTTGACGTTATTCACTTTCTTCGTTTCCCTATAAAAAGTTCCTGAAAAATATATATTTTAAAGATCTTTTAAATCAGAATACCTCCGTTAATAATTCTTTACATTCTCTTCCTGACAGAAAAGATTTTACCACTACTCAATATAAATATAAATTTATCTTGTTATGGTTTTATTCGATTATTCCGGCGTTTTTATATTTGTGATTTAATTAGATTATTGTTTACTTTGTTTATATTATTAGATGATTGTTTAATGTTTTAGTATGTAAACTTGAACATTAATTATTATGTTTTTTTATATTTATCTTCTTTTATCGTAGTAATCCGTTCCGAAGAAGACTAAGTACAGTCGAAACGTTAAGCATGTGTATTGTTTATTTAAGAAATTGTTTTTATTTTAATTCAATATCTCTCTGTTGTTGCTCGTGGCCGCTTATAAACATTAATAGCTAATATAAATTTAATAAGAGTAAAAAGAACATTATGAACTACTTTTTTTCTCGATATAGTTAATATGTAATTATTGTTATGCATTTAAATATTAAATTTAAATATTATGCTAAAGTAAAAGTTTTTAATGTAAGACTTTTTTTTATATAAGAGCAAATTTGCCAGAACGGGGATTTCTATACATTACATTTACGAATTTTAGTTTTTATGTTTATAAATATTTTTTTAATTAATTATAATTGCAATCTTTATATTTATAAATTTTAAATATATTTATATATATATATATATATATATATATATATATACACATATATATATATATGTATATATATATTTATTTATTTATAAATATAAAAATTAAAATTTGTAAATATACACGTAAATGTAACGTATAGCGCATCGTCGATTTGCCAACGCGAGACTCGGCATTCGGCGAGACGCGAGGAGCGATACCCGAAATGCATGGCATCGTGGCATAGCCGGCGCGTGCTAAGCAGCTACGTCACAGCTCAAGCGAGAAGGAGACAGCAGATCGTATGTCTGCCCTTCTCTCCCCGCTCGAAGCTTACCGAGTGCCGAGTCAGCCGTCTGGCATATCCCCTCCATCTGAGTAGTTCGGACACGAACCATAGCACGGACACGAACCATGTGTGTACCGTTACCGAGCGTAACGACGTAGTTGACGTCCACTTTCTCAGGCGGCGCGTCAGTATACGTCCGCTGGAACGGAATGATCCCGGTGGCCGCTCTCAGGTTTCTCTCTGCTAGTATGCTCACTCTCTGTCGGCACCTTTGATCTATTGGTTTCCGATTCGCCGCCATGTTTTTGGTGGACCATCGACGTATCAAGCGGTTTTAAGGCCTTCACACACAAAATCGCGTAAGGACGTAAAACGTAAGCGTAAGAAAATCGACCAATCCCAATCAAGTATTGCGATGTATGGTAATCCCAGTAGGGAAAAATACTCGATTGGGATTGATAGATTTTCTTACGCTTATGTTTTACGTCCTTACGGCATTTTATGTGTGAAGGCCTTTAAAGGGCCCCGGGTTGTAGTACCTATGTACATACAAGTAACACTGCCCAAATATCATACGCCGATTTTTTCGAAACTATGCACACATGTAGAACTT
>NW_020225337.1:3655-6977 GCF_003070985.1 Temnothorax curvispinosus | reverse complement strand
TTAATGACGATATTCGTGACCACCAAACGATTCCGCGTCGATTGAGCCCTATCAAAGTCAATTTGGGTGCCAAATACAATTTTTCTGACTAATAGCACAGAGTCATTATACGACCAATGGCGTGAGCATACGGTTTTTCCTTTTTTCTGGGAAAACGGTTGACCACCAAACGTTTTACTGATTATATTCGTGACCACCAAACGATTCCGCGTCGATTGAACCGTATGAAAGTCAATTTGATTGATAAATAATGTTTATCCCTCAAATTACCGAGTTAACGTCACGAAGTCATACGACCAATGGCGTGAGAGTACGGTTTTATCTATTTCTTAGGAAAACGATTAACCACCAAACGTTTTAATGACGATATTCGTGACCACCAAACGATTCCGCGTCGATTGAGCCGTATGAAAGTCAATTTGATTGATGAATAATGTTTATCCATCAAATTACCGAGCTAACGTCACAGAGTCATACGACCAATGGCGTGAGAGTACGGTTTTTTCTATTTCTTAGGAAAACCATTGGCCACCAAACGTTTTAATGACGATATTCGTGACCACCAAACGATTCCGCGTCGATTGAGCCCTATCAAAGTCAATTTTGGTGATAAATACAATTGTTCCGACTACGGCATTATGCGCATACGGTTTTTTCTATTTTCTTGGAAAACGGTTGACCACCAAACGTTTTACGGGTGATATTCGTGACCACCAAACGATTCCGCGTCGAATGAGCTATAAAAAAGTTAAATTGGTTGAAAAATAAAAATTGTCCGGCTAACTTCACACCGAAAATTTCATTTTTATTTTACAGGAAAACGACTAACCACCAAACGATCGGACTAGACTACCAAAGACCACTAAACGACCACCAATCGATTCCGATTAATGCAAGTTCGATACGTTGAAGTTGTCCGGCCAACTTCATAAAGGTTGCTAGTGCAGGAGAGGGGGCTGACCAACCAGAAGGGAGACAGATATGCTGCTCCCTACAGCAGGAGCCATAAGCAGAAGGCAGAAGCCATATGCGCATGCGCTGTGATATCTGTAGAACTCTCACAGCGCATGCGCATATGGCTTCTGCCTTCTGCTTATGGCTCCTGCAATTTTATGTGCTTCCACCTTTACATAAAACTTGATTTTCAGATGAAATTATTCCTCAAACGTTGAAAACATGCATTCACTCTATTCGCGTTGCTTGCACTTTTTGCACTCAGCATTTTCGCTTTCTTTCTTTCCAACGGCCGAATATATGTTTATTTCATTTCAAGTGCAAAAATGTTTGGGGATTTAAGCAACGCGAACAAACCTATTATAGACGTGTTTCCCAAATAAAAAAGAAAAAAGAATGTTTTTAAAATTATGTCTGCTAACTATATACGCTCAATTAACTTTTATTAATTATAAATAAACTATTATTTCCTAAACTATGAGAATATATTCCTAAATTTGCCTAAACGATTCCCAAATAATTGCAATAATAAAAAATAAAAAATATCAAATTTGTTTGCTATATGGAGGTCTTTATATCTCAGTGGCCTATGGTCTATCTATTGTATTTTTTTTTTTGGTTTCTGCTCCTTTGGGAAGGAGCACGGTCTTACATACAGGTCTGGAAACTCTAGTGGTGGGGGATGGTCGCCTTAGCGACGAAGAAAATAACTCGCTTTGTGACCGTAAGAGTCGCTGCCATCGGTCAGTGTATTATGTGGTAGGACAAGGACGGAAATAGTAATTAGTAAATTCAAAATCGTGAGTGTCAAATAGGCAATAATTGAAGTTTCAAATGAGGAAAGGAATAATAAATAACTTTGTATTAAGAATAAAACGTTGGAAATCTTTTTATTCGTTTCTTTATAAGGACAAATACTGACCGAGCGATACTGAGGGAATAAAAATTCTGCGTGAAGCATATATAATACTGTGCCTTCCTAGTGTGTTTTAGATTGCTAAATGAACAATATAGACAACACGATTTTTGTTTTACAATAGTTATTTATTTCGACCAAGCTCTTTTTCATCCTTTATTTGGAATCTAATTATAATAAAACAATAAGAAATAATTTACTTTGTAAGATATAATGTTATTTTATGGAAAAGAAATATCTCTCTTCGAATACAAACGATATCAATAAACAATATCAATATAAATTGTTTCTCATAACGAGAAACTTAATTCTAACGAACACCGGATCATAAAAAAACGGAAGGCCAATTATACGAATGCGCAAATTAATAAATTGATATATAATTTATTCTTAATTTACAATATTTAAAGATGACGCGTGATTCTCGGTATGAGAGCGGTTGACTTGTATTAATTCTGATTCTTACCTTACGTATGCCTTGGTTTTATAAGATTAATTAGAAAGTTGAAGGCTATGAGTAAAGGAATATGAAGTAAATAATAATTACCCGTTTCGAGAATCCATAGTTAATTTACAGGTTTCAATATTTATATACATTCTTATTCCAAAAAATATCAATGTAGTTGTACACATAATCAAGGTCGATATCGACCTTTTTACTGTGACTAGTTACAGTTATTTAAAGAAAGAAAATGTCATATAAAAAAAGATTTACATGAGAAAGATGTTATTTTCAATCCATGTCGCTGTCCATGTCCTCAGGAGCCGAAGAAAGTATTTCAACTTAGCTCAAAGAAATAATAAATGACTTTGCATTAAGAATAAAACGTTAGAAATCTTTTTATTCGTTTTAAGAAAACCATTTAAATACATGCAAGTGCGAGGCATTTTTTGCAAAACACGATTCAACATATCGAATAAGATGAAAAAAATGGTGGTTTGCATGCTTCAAACCACCGCGACTTTTCATGTTTACAAATTCAGCGACTGAGGATGTGCATTATATGTCATTTTCAAAAATGCACTTGAATTAAGCGCAATTAAAAAATTGTTGTCACGTTACCATGGGTTACCATCTACACTTCGCGATGACAGCGATGCATAGTGACAACGCCGTGAAATAAATTCTTCCTTGCTAAAACGACCATCCCCCACCACCGAAATCGGTCTGAGTTTCCAGACCTGTATGTAAGACCGTGGGAAGGAGCAAAGCGCCTTCAACCCTGCCTTTGGGTTATATAGCGCTATCTATCTATTGTATAATATATCTATGGTTCGGTCACATGATCGATGACGTACTTATGGAGGATTCACATTGCGTCCGATCACGTCCGATGTTCGACGTACGACGATCCGACATCCAATAACAGAATTTATTATTAGAGACAAAAATTTCCTATTGGATGTCGGATCGTCGTACGTCGAACATCGGACGCAGTGTGAATCCTCCAT
>NW_020225337.1:0-3555 GCF_003070985.1 Temnothorax curvispinosus | reverse complement strand
TTCGCGTTGCTTGCACTTTTTGCACTCAGCATCTTCGCTTTCTTTCTTTCCAACGGCCGAATATATATTTATTTCATTTCAAGTGCAAAAATGTTTGGGGATTTAAGCAACGCGAACAAACCTATTATAGACGTGTTTCCCAAATAAAAAAGAAAAAAGAATGTTTTTAAAATTATGTCTGCTAACTATACGCTCAATTAACTTTTATTAATTATAAATAAACTATTATTTCCTAAACTATGAGAATATATTCCTAAATTTGCCTAAACGATTCCCAAATAATTGCAATAATAAAAAATAAAAAATATCAAATTTGTTTGCTATATGGAGGTCTTTATATCTCAGTGCCCTATGGTCTATCTATTGTATAATATATCTATGGTTCGGTCACATGATCGATGACGTACTTACGCATGCGCATTAGTGTGCGGCCTATTTATTTTACGATTTCCCAACACTGTATAGTAGAGTTTTCTGGTCACGCAGCGCCCAGCGGATGTTTCGCCGTCGTCACGTCACTCGAATTGTCCGCCATTTTCCCTTTGTCGTTCGTGTGTGGATTTCGCTCACAGATTGGAGTGATCATCTTGGTATAATCTGTCAACGAGAATCCCGCGTGTTCTACCACAGTCGAGGACGTGACGTTCGAAAAGGAAAGATGAGTTACGGTAGGCCGCCGCCCCGCATCGATGGGATGGTTTCCCTGAAAGTCGACAATCTCACGTATAGGACGACGCCGGAAGATCTGAGGCGCGTGTTCGAGCGATGCGGCGAGGTCGGCGACATTTACATCCCCAGGGATCGCTTCACGCGCGAGAGCCGTGGCTTCGCGTTCGTCAGGTGAGTGCCGTTACAACAGCCAACGGCGTCAGCCCCGCCGCGAGCGTTGTGTTCGAGCACGTTTAATTAACCGCTCTTATAGGCGATACCTCGGATTCATCGACGCCAACGATCACGCTGACGTCACGATGCGAGTGCGCTAGCGCTAATTCACAATTCAGTGTTTTCGCGTCTGAAAACGATACTCCGTCGCGACACATTTTCAAATGAAGCATGAAATAACGGTAGATCTTTGGTATAGTGGCGACTTTTTCGAAACTTGCATATTTTATACGTCGCCAAGCGTCGTGAAAATGACTGACTCGACACGAAAGAATTCATCACTCTGAGCTTATTTTTATACAATCGGACCTAGAAATAAACTTGGCGCTTTATTGCTCATAACATATAAATTTTTTTTCCTCTTTCGAAATATGTATAAAGTTTTAGGTATTCTTTATTCATATAAATTCCATATATTTGGACTTTGCATCGTAATATCTGTGTTCATAGGGCATGTAAGGGAAAAATAAAAACACTTTTATTATATAAATCGACCCCAAGCTATCGATCAAGCCTACTTAGAACTTGATCCGTTCACTCGTTATTGAGATCTCAACATCTCGAGTACTCGCAACTCGTCGCGTCGCGTAAATGAGTCACGGTCGGTCTCGCTTCGCGCGTACTTAGCGCGAGATACTACCGTGTTTCTTGATTTCTGCCTAAACATTAATGAAGCATGTAACGGAGAATCATTACTTTACAAAACACTATGATATTTAATCTGTAATACTTTGTTAAGTTTTGACAGAAACAAAGTATCACTGTTTTATAAATTTTTAATTGATATACTAAACAAAAGTCAAGCGTATTTGCAAAGTGATGTGGAAAGCTCGTAGGTCAATAAACAAGCGATAATGATATTATTAAGTAAAACATGATTTATTTTCTAATAAAAAAAAATTAATGGAATTCTTTTATATAATACTTTTACAGTAAAAATTTTTTTAAGTATAATGATGAGTTTGTTTTAAAGTGCAGTTATACAAGATATAAAAAAAATTTTTTTGAGCAGATTTTATTTCTTTAGATAGTTTAGATACATTTCTAGAGATAAGAGGTATCTGTGTATCGATATTTATATGTATGTATATGTACATATATATATATATAATATGTATATATATATACAATTTTCTCGAGCATATCTATATGTTTTAGAAAATGCCTCATAAAATGTGACTTTTAATAAAATTAGAATGTGATTGCACTCATCATACTAATAATTTACTGAAATAAATTTCTCTGGTGATAAATTTGGAGTTGATACATATACAATACATTTGTATTACAAACATATTCGAATAAGGAACCTTTGAAACTCTGCAATAAATTTAACATTTTGTTCCAACTCGATAACGAGATAAAAACCCTTTATTTATGAAATAACTGGATTTTATTATGTTGTGTCGTCATATTTAAAGATTTAATAACTTAAAAGAATACAATAAACTCTTAGAAATATCTGTGTCAAATGTAACTCGAAATTCGAGTTGCTGGAATGAAATGTATCACAATATCGAACGTAGCTCAATTTCCGAGAGCAAAGGGTTAACATAAAGCTTCCATTGATAATAATTTTAGTTTGTTCTTTTTTATGTCTGGTAAGTGTTATAACTTTGAAAAATAAAAGAATTCTTGATACAGAATTAGCGATCCTAAATCTTATTTGTACGTACAACAATAGATAAAACTGTCTATCTTGCATACGATATAAGTGAGTCATGCAACTGCATCGAGAAAATATATAAGAAATAAGTTGCTGAAAATATATAGAAGCGTAAATTGAGCATATATATATATATATATATATATATATATATATATGTATATGTATATTGTATATGTGTATATTTCTTGACAGATTTTATGATAAGCGCGACGCGGAAGACGCATTAGATGCCATGGATGGACGATTGTTGGATGGCAGGGAACTCCGAGTTCAAATGGCACGATACGGACGGCCAACGTCTCCGCATCGCAGCCGTGGAAGTCGTCGTCGTGGAAGGTGAGTTTTCATTGCTTTCATTTTAGGATCGTTAAATTAGTAAGACGAGAGAGGCAGATGGAACAAATGGATTATCAATTTTCGCTCAGATATTTCGTTTATTTGAAGATTATACGAACGTGTTCGCAGATCACGAAGTAGAAGTAGAGACCGCAGACGTTCGCGATCTCGTTCTCGTAGCAGGTCGCGTAGCCGCGACAGAGATCGCAGGCGCTCCTACAGCCGCAGCCGTAGTCGCTCTCGTTCGGACAGCAAGAGCTCGCGCGGCAAATCACGCTCGCGCAGCAAGTCTCAGGACAGGCAGAAAGATAGTCGTTCCAAATCCAGGTGAGAATTGTCTAAAGTAATTTCAGACTATAAAACGATCGAGTTTTCCCGATCGAGTAACAAACCGTCGAATCGTTTTTCTCTCATGAGTGATCAATTGTCACGTATGTTTCCAGGGACTAAGCTGATTGAAGAGTGTGCGAGAGAATAAGAATGAGTGCGCGCGTATCCAACGAGTGCCGAATAATCTATGTTGAGATTAAAAGAAAAAAAGGTATTCCATTACCCTCTATAGCAACACTCGCACGCTTCTTCACGTTCTTCTATCATTTAAATACATACATGTTAAACAGATATATATATGTATGTGTATATATATATATATATATATATATATATAT
>NW_020225336.1:3413-6462 GCF_003070985.1 Temnothorax curvispinosus | reverse complement strand
ACGGCTGCACGCGTGTCACCGTTTTTTCGCGGCGCTCCAAAAAAATGGCTGGCACGGATTTTAATAACAGATATAAAATTTTGAAAAAATTTGTATGCACTCTTAAAATATAGTAAAATATGTGGGAAAAGTTGTTTATCACGTGGCTTTGTCGTTTTCCTTTTAAAAATCATTCATTTTAGGGCCCTGTCACACTAGGGAAGCCCCTTAATCAAAATGTATATGTATAGATATGATACAAATACAACTGAAAGTAATTTCTTATTTAAGATATATCAGATATAATTTATTCAAAAATAAATTGCGAATGTTTCTTAAAATGGAGCGAAAATGGAATTGGCGACGAAAAAAGCATGACGTAAAATCAAGTCACGGACTGCGCAGTGTTTCGTATATCTTTCGTGAAACCTTAGTAATAACTAATATATTAATTATACCTATATAAAAATCTTGGAAATAAATTAAATGTTGAATACATTTACATCTGATAGCTGAATAGAATTACACGCAAAATCATCGTAACCACTTTAATTGAATGCAATCGCAATGCGATCGAACAATCAAAATCTTATCTTAAATATATGTATACATATACATATGTACAGTTAAGATGTCTATATTGATATCAAGAAGAAAAATATAATCGTAAATCTCTTTAAGAGATCCTCATAAATACTTTATTGAATGTAAACTAGATGCTATATTTATATGCATCGTACATGTATGATATCTGAGAGAAAGAGAGATAAACTTATCTCTCGTTAAACTATTTCATTCGTTCCACTTGAAAATGTCATTGTCATTGTCAATGTCAATCAGATTAGATTTATTTCGTCTGATATACTTATGCAATATCTTAATAGAATATCCAATAATTAAAACCGCTTGTTGATTGTGATCAATATTCGCGAAACAGAAATCGATACGAGTTCGATATCAAATCGAACATATCGTAGCTTATAATAGGTATATCGCTGTATCATACGTTACAAATCAACCGTCACAATTGATTGCGAAACATTTCCATCAGGATTTTGCAAGATTCGCATGCCAAAATTATTTTAAATTATTTTAATAAGTAGACGACTAAAATTAGGAACGACGACTTTTATAAGTTCGTTTGTCTCGCACCGATCTCATGAATTTACGAATTTTTATGAATATTGATGAACCACGTGTTTAACTTATTGTTAGCCAGATATTCGATAAACGAGTAGATAAGATGAAAGTAATCGTGAAACTGTCTTTTTTTAACCAGCGGTATCTCGGGCATAATCGGCATAACCGGCATAACGATATTAACGATATTAACGATTCCTCTCGAAAGCAATTTTTTTAAAAGAGTCATAGTCACGCGGTCAATACGGTCAATCGACTCAACACTGGGTTTACAAAGCCTTAAGGCATTTGGTAGCGGCCAATCTGACCTCCGTGATCTGCGAGATCGCGGTCGAATAAACATTATACAGGCAATTATTTCCCTGCAAAAAGATATTATTGGACGCTGACTCGGCGGTGAGTTTGGCGGAATTTGCTTTGTTCTGCAAGTCTCTCACGGCGATATTGGCTGTCGACAGCTTGAGGGCGACGCATCTCTGCATTTGGAAAATGTCATTACTGAAGCAGTTTGGGAAGATGCTGTCCAATTCTATTATCAGCGTACGTCCGGTCTGTGAGAAAAGTGACATAAATAGAACTCTTGTCGTATGCCTTTTTTTAATTAACACTCAGCGAAGAGCCAAGTATGCGATAATTATCGTAAAAATCTACCGTGATAAGGTTGTTGATAAAATCAAGTTCGCTCTTGATGGAGCTCTCAGCAGTGTCGACGCATTGTCGCTGAGCATCACTTGACGCTAAGTCCCAAATGTTTTTCAAACTATTAGAAGCGGTATCGTAGCATGGCTGCGCATTCTTGCCCTCTGCCTTCGCGGCTTCCACTTCTTTCTAACAATTAAATATACCAACCAATAATGTGCAATGAATAAATTAAAAGTTAAGATAGTAGCGCACTATGTAGTTGTATTGTTCCATAAGACGTATATAACGTTAATTGTGTTGTGTTATATTATATTAAACGTGGCACACACACACACACACACACACACTATTGTTTATTATACATACATATATCGTGTTGTTGAAATAAATATTGAAGACTTGAATGAAAACTAATTAAAACAAATTCGAAAAAGCTGCAGTATTTGAAAACTTACTCGACACATTTCATAAACAATATTAATTATATTGTACCTCGATTATCATACGCGGATTTATTACTTACACGTATCGCATCAATTATCGGATTGCTGTAATCGTTGAGTCTTTGCCTTTGTCCTATCCAAATATTTTTTATTTTGAAAATTGTGTCATGCGCGATGTTACTTTGAAGACGCTCGAGCTGTTCTATAATATCCTGCACTTGTTTTCTCGATCTTTGCACACCAGTCCTAAGTGAATCCAAAGGATTAGCATTGACCTAAAAAAAAGTTTTTTTTTTCTTTAATGAACCTGAGTATTTTCAAGAAATTCATATTGTATAATCTTTGTTTGAATTCACAGCTAAATTTTGTTGATAAGAGTGTTATGTAGAACTTGGCAAAATGAATTTTAGACGTTCCTGAAAAGACCAATTCTTTTAATTCAATGATTCATGATTTTTTAAATTAAATCTTGAAACTTTGAACAAACATTCTTCGAAAAATATCAAAAGTATTGTATTTGTCATTTTAGAGAGATTAGATTATTCTTGAAATAACTTACAGTACAAAAGGCAACTAAAAGACACACCGTTGTAGCGAGTCTCATGTTTATCGGTATCACTCGGGAGCTGCTCGAATTGATACTCAAAGCCCATTGACTGACTGACTGCAACAAGTTAATTTCACTCTCATCTTATATATAGATTTGTACATGTATACATATACTGTAGATAAATAACCTACACGGCGTTAGCGTGTATCAGCTTGAATAAATAAAAAAGGAAAATCCGATGAAGCGAAAATTTTACGACATCTACCCGTATACGTGCAATCTCATATGGATTCCT
>NW_020225336.1:0-3313 GCF_003070985.1 Temnothorax curvispinosus | reverse complement strand
TTCCTTTAGCGTGAAATCCCGATAATCCCGGAACAAATAGAACATATTTAATTATGATAGTGTTCTAAGAATATCAGTTGTTAATCATTTTCGCTAAGAACATCTGTTTTTATTCCTTATCTAATATGCACTATACTCTTCCAGGTACATAGCACGTATCGTTCAGAAACGTTTTCAAAATGTCTTATACAAGCGTTCGTGAAACGTTACATACGTTCAAATAATATGAAAGCAAACGTGCTGGATTTCTTTGTTGCCGTATATAGGCTGTTATTCTTTATATATACTTTTTGCATAAGGTATTATGCATTGAATCTTTATTTCAGAATCTTACACAACGCAATTTTTAATATTTTAAAATTTTATGCGATACGTAAGATATCCATTTTGAGAAATCATATCAAGAAATAGGTCATTATGCGTCTTATCGTAAATCAGAATTTTGAAATATGTGAACAATATACGTTTAAAAGAAATATTACAATATTTCGGCACGAAATATTTTACTTTGAATGCAAGTATTACTTTAGGTATTTATTATTGGATTTACTTACTTGATATTATCTCTGGTAACAATTAGAGTTGTAAGGAATTCTCTACACTTATGTGATCATGGTGCTTTATGGTACTAGAAAATGTCTATGTACAAACTTAATTAAATATCTATTTTTAGTTAATTTGTTTCCTCGATGAGGGCGCAAAATAAATCAACAAAAATGAAAAGATTTTTCGGTATGAGATCACGATTGAAGGATAAGAACCGATAAAAATCAAAATGCGATTATTATTAGTGCGCAAAAGGTACATAAATTAATAATGATTATCTTAATTACGATCGTAGAGATAATAGACGCAAAAACAGTTTTTATGTATGATCATAATCAAAATAATCAATAGCGATATAAAAACTTTCGCATCAATAATTACGTCTGACTTTTATTGACCCTTATCCTTCTATCGAGATTTTATATGTAAAAACTCTTTAATTTTATCTCACTTATTTTTATTCGAAATGAGATCCACAAGAAGTTCGCGAAACAAGGATAATTTATAATTTCTAGATTAAACAGATTCAAATATACTTTATGATACCATTATGACATGTAGATCACCTCATTTGAGCTCTAACAATAAGACAGATGTCAAGAAGTGTAGACAGATGTTTCAGACTGCACAAACGTATCTTTTCGCAGAAAATTTGTTATTAATTTTATCTCCGGCTTACTAAAGCAATAATACCTTTACGTCGTCGATAATATCATTAATGATAATGTTATAAATATAGTATATGTCGCGTTTCGATAAAAAAATGTGAAACATACCATATCACATACGCAAACAATTATCTATTTTAACAGGATATTATATTTCATGGGAAAGATAACGTAGATTAAGCTTTATTCTGCTTTATTTGTGACAAAACAGAAGTAAATTGTAACGATATTAAGTGAATTTCCGCCGAAAATTGGTTTTGCGAAATGTATGAATTATGTATATCAACAAGTAATTGCTGCTTTGCAATTATTTTTATTTATTTCATACAGAAAAAGGGAAAACTCTCCTTTGAAGCAGATAATAAAATCTCAAAGTATGCCGTGAACTGTGCAGGACGTTCACGGCTAACATAGACTTCAATTATGCATGGAGAACGTGCATGGTGATTACGAAACTGTCATTTTCAAATCAACATTATCTTGACGATTTTCCTCGAGAGAATAACTTCAAATAGCAAACTAAATTATAATCGACGAATACGACACATTATAGGTAAAGATAAAGCTCCTTTTACACATGTTCGAGGCATTTGGTAGCAACCGATCTAGCCTCCGGGACTTTCAAACGTGCGGTCGTGTAAACATTGTTCAGGCAATTAGTAGCCTCCTGAACGACGCTTTTGGATGCGGATTTAGCGGTAGATTTGACAGACCTTGCATCGGTCTTTAACTTTTTCACGCTAGCCTTGCTTATCCCAAACTGATTCTTGACGCAACTGTACAATTTTCTGTCGCTAATTGTAAGTCTCGAATTGATTTTGTAGCAGTTTGGAAAGATGTTATCCAGTTCTTCTATGAGCTCGCATCCAGTCTATAAAAAAAATTAAACACGATAGTTTAATGATTAATCACACTCGATAAAGAATAGTCGATATGTGATTACATATAGATATATTGCAAAAATCTACCGTGATAAGATGATTGATAAAATGAAGGTTCTTTCTAATAGAACTTTCCGCGGATACTTGGCATTGCCTGGCGTCGGTGGTTGCTACATTGATGATATTCTCAAAAGTATAAAGAGCATAATCGTAACATACTTGAGCATTCTTGCCTCTCGCTTTGGCGTCTTCCACCTCTTTCTAATGATAAAGAAATCAACAGTGATTAAGCTAATGCATTATTATGTTTATATATTTATATCACTTTATCAAATGTCATGTTTTGCAGTCATTAAAGTGTGTGTGTGTGTGTGTGTGTGTCACAAAAATTGAATTTTACCTGATAATTCGAGATAGCTTAGTGGAGTCACACATTTTTAAATAAATTTGAGCGCGCTTCTGACTTATGAAAAGCATTTAAAACGAATAATCTCTAATATTTTTAATACAAAATAGCACGAAGAAATTTATTTGATATACCTATATACATATACGTAATATATATATATTTCTGAGGATCTGTCAAACTCGTGCAACTTGATTACAAATTAATTATGAATAACTATACTTACATGTATCGTATCGAGTATTGGATCGGCGTAATTATTGTACTCTTTTATTTGTTTATACCGTTTTTCCTCGACCATCAATTTTACGTCCTGGTCAACATTATCGCGAATACGTTCAACTCGTCGTACGGTTCTTTCCACGGTCCGTTTCCTAATCCCTATTCGAATTCGATAAATATCCAAAAGGGTTGCATTGGCCTAAGGTCGAGAGTAAAAGTAGTGTTAACAAAAGCGTTATTATGAACAAACGTATATTTTTTGTACCAGCGTTGCTAATAAATGTAGGTACATATATGTATTGATGGCAGTATTGTCGATAAAGTGATGAGAAATGATGAAAAGGGAGCTTTACTCGTTTGAGGAAGAGTGAGATATTTGTGAGTTGAGATATTTATTTTATTTTTAATCTTTTTTACATTGTATTTCGTTTTTATAATGTATTTGTCTTTTTTAATGTTAAATCTTAAATTCAATGCAATTGTAATTCGCCAATACGAAATAATAACTAAGACGTATGAATCGGCCTGACTGGCAATAATTTTTATCGTGCGTCGTGACGATTCGACCATTGATTTTGGCCCGATTAATC
>NW_020225335.1:0-4181 GCF_003070985.1 Temnothorax curvispinosus | reverse complement strand
CTTAGCATGAATCAATCTGGATAACTTTTGATACGACTCCGAAGGTAATTTCGAAGAGATTTCTGAAATGGTCTGTAGTAAGCGCATTCGCGGACCGCTCAAGACATGCATGGTAATCAAAACGAAAACGTTGATTGCGTAGAAACTTGAAGCCTCAACATTTCTCATTGTGTCTCCAAAGTTGATGTTCTTAGAAACGGCAAAATTATAAACAAAGGCTAAGTCCAAAACACAGCAGACACAGGTAATTACGGTTGACAGAATGTAACGTGGTTTTGAAGCCTCGAAAGTCGAAGCGTTGATCTTGTATGGGAATGTTCCGAGAATGCGGCAGAAGATGAAACAGGGATACATTAAGGACTGAAAGTCTGTGGCGTGGAATAACAACCATCTTTTCCACATTTTGCTCTTGGCGTGCTTTTGCATTTTTAAACTGAAGATGATTAGTAGAAATTTGTGATAGAATCACAATCACTGATGTATCATAATCTACAGCTTAAACATTATTAATCGTACACTGTATTAATGCAGGTACAATTGCTCTTGTTTTGCAAGTGTAATCAAATAAATTTCTTTATAACAATGTAAACTGTCTTGGAACTCTAGAAGTCTTTGTTTTACATTCGATGAATTTAAGTTCAAAACTGCGAGAGAATGCTGTGTCAACACAAAGATAAAATTGAAGAAGCTATTTGTTTACTTGTAAAGTAACCATGGTTCTTTGATCGATACTTATCGCTCTTAAGATGAATTGCACAAAGAAATAATTAATTGTGTAATTATAGCGACGTATGACTCAACAAATTATGAGCGCATATAAAATAGCATCCATAGACTAAGACTATGTACACAATATTTGCATGAGTCCTGTCGTGAGTAATTCTAAAAGATCCAATAATAATGATTTTCCGATCATGCAAATGCATGACTTCTGCAATTAATTTTCAAAAAGTTAAGTAGCGGAGGAATGACTTAAACAATGTTTGAATGCCGAAAAAATTTAAAAGTCTAAAAATTATGTAGAAGAAAAAATTATTAAAGAGTAAGTTCCAAGTTGGATGATATTTTATATTTTGGCCATATACGGTAATAAAATGGGTTGGCAAAAAACGGGAAAATTATTATTGTGATAATAATTTTGTAATGTCAATGTTGTAATATCTATATGTTCTTTAACAAAACTGTATTTAATCATTTTGATAAACAAAACTTCAAAACCTTTAATAAAGTATTTGAATTTTCTTCAAAAATTAACTTAAGCCGTTAAATCTTCTTCATGTATGATTACATTCTAACTTTTCGCAAAAGTTGATATGTGTTTGATAACAAATATAATTAAAGAAAATAAAAATAAATTAATTGCGAGGTATTAAATAAAATAAAACGATACATATTATGCCTTCTAAGACAGGGTTCAAAATGTTAATTATATTTATCATTATACATAAAAAACACAAAATTTATTGGTATTTGATTTAGTGACATTTACTTAACCCTCCGTCACCATCGTTATTTTTACTGCTATCGTTGCCCGCCTGAGATCATTTTGTCCAGCCTGCCAGATCTTGGCGTCTCTTGGCGAGTAAGTTCTCATTACTAACAACTTTTTTTAGGGAGGGGAGCCAGACCTCTCTTTATTTCGGAGATATTTGATGAGCTCAAAATTTCGCTTGTGCCTAAAAAGACCCAAGGGGGTGAATATTTAAGGGTTAATATTTAATTAATTTTAATTTTAATGAGAAAGAACAATACTTGAAAATCTATAATGTATAATATATTTAATGTGTACACACAGAACAATTTTTTCAGCAACCAACTTATTATACACAGTGTATTTTGAACAAATAAAATGTTGAACTTTTGTTTATAATTGGACATTAACGCATTGTTTAATTATGTATTTTCTTCTAATTAAATTACTTCTGTAATATTACTTATAGTTTCCTTCTCGCAAGAATTCGTCAAATACGAAAATTGATACAATATTAATGCGTACGTATCGATAGTACCCACTATCTAAAAGCAACATGAAATTAAACATAATGTACATTTTCTTAATTATTAATTTTATTATTATATTATGATTATAAAATAGTAAGAGTATATGACTAATCACTTACCACAGCAAAAAGTTTACAGTAAAACTTTTAGCAGAAAACGTATTATCGCAATGAAGCGTTTGCAAGGAAAATATTTGTAACTGCAATCGCGAAATCATTAAATATAAGATTGAAAAATAATCATGAGTCCGGTAGATTTACCGTATTAAAAATCATATTAACGCACGAATCACAATGAACACAATTAAAAAAAATATTTTAATAAAATTTACATTACATTACCTCATTTTTTATTTGCTTATCAGTGGTGTTGTTAAACACATCGTGAATAGATGTACTGATTTGCAGAGCTTGTCGATTGCCCGTTTCGCAGGCCCACACTATTAATACTATTCTTTAAAGAGGTACGCCATGTATAAGAAAGAAGACACATTATGATATATTAATAATATTGATATCATATCCCGACGACCCCTCAAAAATATTGCCTGCATAATTATTATGTAGTAAAACAGATTGATCGTGATTTCGTAGAAAGTCATGACTACTGTAGCAAGAAACTGCAAACTAAAAATCATGTTCAGCATTTGTACTGTGTCAATGATCATTAGATGTTCCCTCTGTATAGCCTTAAGCTCCATTATCAAAAATGGATTTCTTTGCTCGTGATAAATCGGTCTAGAACTTTGTATATAATCATTCGCCATGAGTTCTCGCATGTGCGCTAAATCATCGTTGATTCTTTTAAAACAATTCTTTAATACACAAACGCAATTCGTATACAGCATATCTATCTAAAATACCACTAAATATATGTATAATTTAAACAGAAGATTTATATTCAATGTGGAGGCGCACGTCAAAATTATATTCATAACTTGAAATAAGCCGATGATATCCTTAGCATGGATCAGTTTAGATAGCTTTTGATAAGATTCTGATAGTAGTCTTGAAGAAATTTTCAATATGGTCTAAAGCAAGCGCATTCGTGGACCACTTAGAATAAACGTGACGATCATTATGAAACTGCCAAACACAAAGACGCAGCCATTCGCAAGATTTTCTGATATAGCATATACATTGGTTCCCTTAAGTAAGGGAGAAGCGAACAGTGTTATCAGTGCGTAAATATTACAAACGCAGGTAACAACAGCCGGCAAAATATAGTACGGTTTTGAAGCCTTGAAAGTTGAAGCCTCGAAAGTTGATCTTGTATGGAAATATACCAAGAATACGTAAGAACATGAAACAAGGACACATCAGAGATTATATTTATATGTATAATATGTATTATATGTATTATATGTTCTAATCGTATAAGGCACATGAAAGATGCTTTCTCATTAATTTTTATTTTTCTTTTTAAATTTCTTAAAGTATTTTATGAAGTATAAACATATACACGAGCGATTTTATATAATTGTATAAAATTATTTTTATATAAGTGTAAAAATATTTTTTTCTTTTATTCCGAATGTCATTCCGTATAACTGTATTACTTATGTAATATACAATTACATATTTTTAATCGCAAGAATGTGACGTGATCAAAAATTGTATCAAAATTAACATATATGTAGCGATGGTACCCGCCATCTGAAAACAATAGTAAAATATATAAACAATATGCATTTTATTAATTAAAACAAATAAATTATTACTTACTGCTGTGAGAAGCGTCGTGTCCACAGTGAGACCTTTCGTCAAAAATGTATTTTTGCAATGCATTACTTGCAAAGAAAACAACCGTAACTGCAATATCAAATCGCAAAATAATTAAATATAGGAATAAAAAATGGAATTGGCAAACGTAATTATGTTGGGAGACAAAATGTTTCAAAAACTCGCATGCAGT
This sequence comes from Temnothorax curvispinosus, assembly GCF_003070985.1. NCBI lineage: Eukaryota > Metazoa > Arthropoda > Insecta > Hymenoptera > Formicidae > Temnothorax > Temnothorax curvispinosus. The sequence goes on along the minus strand of NW_020225335.1, from coordinate 266 downwards.
ATATATTCAGAAAAATGTATAAATAACATTACAATTTTACTACCTCGTCTTTGATTTGCTCATCTCTGGTGCTAATAAGTACGTCGTGAATGGTGATGGCGATTTCGTTAGCTTGATTCTTGCCGCTCTCGCAGGCCCACACAAGTAGCATTATTTTCAGAGAATAATACGCCATAGATGTTGAAAGCACATCAAAAAGCTGCCAATCTAAAGTAATTAGCACCCCATCTTGCCAACGCACTACATAGATATACAGTTCAAAAGTG
>NW_020225334.1:0-2651 GCF_003070985.1 Temnothorax curvispinosus | reverse complement strand
TAATTTAGTTAAAACTAGAATTGACTGATTGCTCTTAGTGAATTCGCGTTCTAACGTGTCGCCGGCGCGCTTGTCAATTGTCTAATACGTGCAGTCGTGCAAGTCAGTACAGTTGTGGACGATGCTGTTCGTCCACAACGCGATGTGTGCATTTGAGAAACGTCCACGACGCGTTGTGGACGGTGCTGATCATCCACAACGCGATGTGTGCATTTGAGAAACGTCCACGACGTTACCAGTAAATTCGGGTTTTGACGGATTTCGGGTATATATATATATGTATATATGTTATATGTATATATATATATATATATATATATATATATATTGTGACGTGACATTTGTCGCGTCCTCCGCCCAGACGGTAGCTCGGCCGAGAGGAAAGTCGGGGATGGCGCCTCGACTCGAGTCGAGGAAGGGCTGTCTGCGTTAACTAACCTTTTTAGTCGAGTCCGTAGGAATGACAGGTAGTGCCGGTGCGGGGGATCACCGACCACATGTAACGACGAGAGTCGCGACGAGGGAAGGACGGGCGCTCGGAGGACGTACGGCGGAGTGGTCGGCCGACGGGCGGGCTACCAAGACCTGCCGCTGGAGGAGCGCCGGAAATGTCTCGCGAAGCATGACAAGGCCCCGCCGCAGCATAATCACGGGTGCACCACCGCGACTGCAACGCGGGTGAACGACCTGCACACTTCACCCGACGGCGCCCAGAGGGCCGAGCGGCGCCGCCACGGCCTGGCCAGCCGGGCGGGAGACCGCGATAGGCCCATGCACACACAGCAGCCAAATCAAACGGGCCGCGGGAAAATGGCGGAAATCGTCTGCAACGTCGCGAACGGGGCGACACACACGACCAATCGGCGGGGCGGAAGGACCGCGAGCTTGAGGGCGCGCGCGTGCGGGAGCCCGGCGTAGTCTCGCCGAACCGACCACTTTTCACTGTCGATTCAGCCGCTGACGAGGAGCCACCCCAGGACGAGCGCCCCGACGCCGCCGAGCAGCAGCGAGCAGCCAGAACTGTAAGATCTCCACTCCGGTGCTACCAAGTAATTGAGGGCTCGATCTCGGCCGCGACCCGGCGCAAGTAAGCGTCTATATCGATTCGATTACCGTGTAAATCGGCCTGATCACTTATTGCATTTAGATACCGGCTCCCGTCGTTGTGGGTGCCGGTTAGCTTATCGCGGCTATTTGTCGGGACCGCGGGCACGTGGCCGGCCGAGATCGTAGCCAAGAGTATTTCTGAAAGCCCTCCTCGAAGCTCGTGTGATCGACAGTCAATTCGCGGTTATCGTGGCGTGTGTGAATCGTGGGCGGAAACGTGCCGCGGGCGGTGCGCTTCGGCGGATATTGTGTTTAGCATTGCGTATTCGTGAGTATTGGTGCTTACCGTGCGCGGAAGCATACTGTGCGCGTCGCGGGAGATCGGATCGGGCATATTGCATTGTATCAAGAGCGTCGCGGATATTTTGCGTTGCGTGCGCGGGCATATATCGTCGTGCTTACTCGAAAGGGAATCTCGCGAGCACGCTATTGCATAGCGATGCGCACTTGTGGGTTTGCGCTTTGGGCACTATGCCGTGCGTATGAGAATCGTTGTGTATTCGAGATCTGGGGATTAAGGCGTAGGCGGATTGACGATATCGCGAGGTCGCGCTTATATGAACCGAAATTACTGAGCTCGCTTGAGAGCTTCGCGGATACTTAGTGCCGCCTGTCCGGGCGAGTACCGGCACGCTTGTTCGAGAGAGGAGTCTCGCGGACGTGAACATCACGCGCTCCGTGCGTGCTTAACCACCGATTTGACTACCGCGTCGTTACCGACCATTTGAGCGATATCTGGCCTTAGTTTCCCGCTATGATCTACATGTTTTCTTTGTGAAATATATTTGATTACTATTGTTCATTATCGAGCCTTATTTGTGTGTCGATTGCGTTACGCTCTCTCTCCACCTCCACCACTATAACGCGGAACTGCGCCCTGAGCTTGCGTCGAGGCTGTAAAAACGGACATTGTCGAGACGTGGTGCGCGTCTCTAATCGCACCTGGCGCTCAATCGAAAGGTATCAATAAAGATCCTGGATACGGAAGTTATGGTAAAGAATTTGACACTGTAAGTCTCCTAGAGCTATCATCTGGCTACTAGACGACTAATTTGCAGCCGCGCCCCTTCGGCCAGCGAGACCGAAGGAAATCGGGTTGCAATATATATAATTTAAAGTTAGATATATGTATAATGTGGCCTGATAATAAGTTAAAATTTTAACCTTGCATTTTATAATTTTTATCTTTTGTTTTATAATTGGTCAACACTGAAACCCGAGTGTCGACACTAAAAGTTGGGTGTCGCCACTGAAACCTGAGTGTCGTCGACACCGAAACTTTGGGTGTCGACACCAAAAATTGAATGTCGACATTTGAATTTTGGTGTCAACACCCAAAGTTTTAGTGTCGACACTCGAATTTGGGTGTCGACACCGAAACTTTGGATGTCGACACTCAAATGTCGGTGTTAACACTGAAAATTTAGGCGTTGACACCAAAAATAGAGTGTAAACACCCAAAGTTGAGTGTAAACTGTCACGTCTGACGGTATAATCACCGCTATATTCCACCCGCATAAATTTTTCGATTTTCTACCTTCATT